>NC_086451.1:85601266-85901266 GCF_028390025.1 Pseudophryne corroboree
TCTCCCTGGCAGCTACCTTCATATTATATAGCATTGCTATTGTTATAATTTGAGCCACTTGCCAAGAGGAGGGGGGTTTCCAGGCAACCAGAACCCCCCCCCCCCTGCGTTTGCCTATGCAGTGAGCAGCGGCAGAGTGTCGATTTGGCTCTCTATCATCGTGCTCGTGCAGTGCCAGTGAGCTGGAAGCGGCGGCTATACACAGCAGATCCATCGGTGCGGGTGTCTCCAATTGGAGAGAAGGTGTGCTATCCATCCCGCACATTGGAATTGGACACTGACACGACTGTTAATAGAGGCAACGTGCAGCTATATGTAGGGTGAGCATACACCGCACATTATTATACAGCTTGGGTACTACATACAAATCCCGCTGGATGGGGTAATTACCTATTGAACTGTCTCCTGGACCGGGACGTCGGTAACAGGTGAAACAATACTGCTACAAATTCATCTTAGAGCAGGACTTTGTCATCCACATGTGTGTGCTCACAAATTGTAGCACTCCCTGCTATTTAGTATCAACACGCGGCTACTTTTATGGTAAAGAATAACATTGTTGCTTCAAATACCAAAGATATTAAATACATTCTAATCCTGGCTCTGCTCCAGAATGGACTTTAGATATCCAGCTCTGTGTCCTTTATTACCATTTTATTTTATTATATTGTACAGTTAATTGTTACCATTAAATTGTTATTTAATTATATATGAACCCAGTAAAGGTTTTTTATTAAAAGCAAGTTTCTCAATTATTCAATGAATCCAAACACATTTGATCTATTTTAGCTTACATACAAACAATCAATTGTTAGCACATCAAGCGCACACAATTTGTTGGTCATCCCGGACCATAGTTTGTATCACCAACGCCTTTTCCTGCGGAAGAAACACCTTTTGCACTTCCATGTCCAGGATCATTCCCAGAAAGGACAACCTCTGGGTTGGTTCCAAATGTGACTTTGGAAGGTTCAGAATCCAACCATGACTCCTGAGGAGGCGTGTTGTGAGAACAATGGATGTCAGCAGCTTCTCCTTGGACGATGCCTGTATCAGCAGATCATCCAGATATGGAATGATGTTCACATCCTGTTTGCGGAGGAGAATCATAATTTCTGCCATCACCTTGGTAAACACCCTTGGTGCTGTGGAAAGGCCGAATGGCAGGGCCTGGAACTGGAAATGACAGTCCAGCAATGTGAAACGGAGATAAGCCTGATGCAGCAGCCAGATCGGAACGTGGAGGTACGCATCCTTGATATCCAGGGATACCAGGAATTCCCCCTCTTCCAGACCTGATATCACCGCCCTGAGAGACTCCATCTTGAACTTGAACTCCTTTAGAAAGGGGTTCAATGATTTTAGGTTCAGAATGGGCCTGACCGAACAATCTGGTTTCGGTACAATGAAAAGGTTCGAATAATAACCTTTGTTCTGCATGTGAGGAGGTACTGGTATAATGACCTGTGCCTCCACCAGTTTTTGGACAGCGTCTTGTAGTACAGAGCTGTCTGCCAACAGAGTCGGCAAGCCTGATTTGAAAAAGCGATGAGGAGGGAGACTTTGAAATTCCAGTCTGTATCCCTGGGATACAATATCTATCACCCAGGGATCCAGGCCGGATGATACACAGACGTGACTGAAATGTCTGAGTCTGGCTCCCACTGGACCCATCTCCAGGCCGCGCGGTCCACCGTCATGCGGAGACTTTGGCATACCTGAAGCAGGCTTTTGTTCCTGGAAACCTGCAGCTGCAGGTTTCTTGGACTTTACTCGACCTCCCCTACAGAAGGTATTGGACGCTCTGGCCTTTCTAGGCCTGTTAGGCCGAAAGTACTGCATTGCAGGTGAAGAGAAGGACTTCTTCGGAGTAGGTGCTGCTGAGGGAAGAAACGGACACTTACCAGCTGTAGCCGTGGATATCAACGCATCTAGAGCTTCCCCAAAGAGAGCCTGACCTGTATAAGGTAAGGCCTCCACACTTTTCCTGGATTCCGCGTCGGCCGACCACTGGCGCAGCCACAGTCCCCGACAAGCTAAAACAGACATGGAAGATATTCCCGCAGCCATGGAACCCAGGTCTTTCATGGATTCTACCATAAAACCTGCTGAATCATTTACAGTATGTTGTGCAAATATAAAGCAACGTCATCCCTTTCCATTGTATCCAAATACTCAAGTAAGGTAGCCGACCACTTTACTATAGCCTTCGCAATCCATGCAGTAGCAACAGTGGGACGTAATATGGCCCCTGAAGCAGTGTACATTGATTTAAGTGTGGCTCCTTTAAGGCGGTAGATCCCGCAACAGGTAAAACCACCTCTTTGAGAGTCTGGACACAGATGCGTAAACAATCAGCAGGTTTTCCCCTTTTTTCCTATCCTCCTCAGGGAAAGGAAACGTCATTAGCACCCTTTTAGGGACCTGGAATTTTTTCTCAGGGTTTACCCATGCCTTTTCAAATATAGCATTCAATTACTTTGACGCAGGGAAGGTTAGCAATGCTTTTTTATTTTCAGTGAAAAAAGCCTCCTAAACCTGCTCAGGTGTGGTATCATTAACATTCAACACATCCCTGATAGCCTCTATCAACAATTGCACCCCCTTTGCAAGAGATGCGGACCCCCGCAACACATCCCCATCACCGTCTGCGGTGTCAGAATTGGTATCCGTGTCATCTTGTGTGACATGCACAAGCGCACGTTTGTGGGGGTACATAGCGGGGTGTCCTGAGGTACCAGAAACCGTCCATACTGCCATAGAGCACTGTAATACCTGGATTGCAGATTCATTACTTGTAACCCTGTCAGAAATATGAGAAATCCATGATTTGATAGAGGAAAACCACTCTGGTTCCCATGCAGGTATCTGTGCTAAACCAGTGCTATACTGATTACATGGAATGGGCTCATCCTGGGAGGATAAATCCTCTGCAGCATATGACACAGTGTCCCTGGACATAGCTAAAGGAGACCACCAAACACTCCACACACAAACACATGTAGGGGCAGAAAGAGTTTCCCCCCCAAGAATGGCAAGAGAGACACAGAGATTGGAGCCAACCCACACACAGCGCTTTTAGTAAAGGGAGACCCCTTGTCAGCGCTGACTGTGCCCCTTAATAGGATACACAGTCATTTTACAGCCTCCCCTCCCTTCTACAACCCCCTGGTACCGTGTACAGAAAGCTGGAGTTGCTGTGGAGGGACCTGTTCTTCCTCTCAGCGCTGTGCAGGCAGGAAAATGGTGCTGGAACGCTGCTGGGTCCGATCTGAGTACAAGCTCCGCCCCCTCAATGGCACTGTCTTCCCGCTCTTCAAGGATTATACTGGCCTGAGGTAAAATGTGCTGGCTGAGATCCGCGGACCCCGACAGACTTCTGGACCAGTGTGGGGGTAAGCGCTGGCCCAGAGCGCCCCTCACAGCGCAGTGGCGGATTTAGCGGGGGGCGATTAGGGCGAACGCCCCCCCTACATATACCGGCACCGGGATGGAGGCCGGGTCCCGGCGCGGTATTGGGAACGGGGTGGAGAGCGGTGCAGCGCGGCGGGGGACGAGGAGAGAGAGGAGCGTCTTGACTCGCGTACAGCGACCTCTGTTCTGACCACGCCCCCTCCTTCCTGTACGCGCGTCAGGATGCTCTCTCTGTCTTCGTCCCCCGCCGCGCTGCACCGCTCTGCACCCCGTTCCCAATATCCTGGCGGGACCCGGCCTCCATCTATGAGGTGGGAGTGTGTGTGAGTGTGTGTGTGAGTGTGTGTGTGTGTTAGTGTGTGTGTGTGTGTGTGTGTGTGTCTCCCATTTCTCCCCCCCCCCTCTTCTCCCTGCATTATTTGGCTGAATTTTGCCTCATTCTGTGTGCTATGTAATTTTTGCCTCATACAGTGTGCTATAATGTGATTTTTTCCTCATTCTGCGTGCTATCATGTGAATTTTGCCTCATTCTGCGTGCTATCATGTAATTTTTGCCTCATACAGTGTGCTATAATGTGATTTTTCCCTCATTCTGCGTGCTATCATGTGAATTTTGCCTCATTCTGTGTGCTATAATGTCAATTTCGGCTCATTCTGCGTGCTATAACGTAATTTTTGCCTCATACAGTGTGCTATAATGTGATTTTTCCCTCATTCTGCGTGCTATCATGTGACTTTTGCCTCATTCTGCGTGCTATCATGTCATTTTTGCCTCATACAGTGTGCTATAATGTGATTTTTCCCTCATTCTGCGTGCTATCATGTGAATTTTGCCTCATTCTGCGTGCTATAATGTCAATTTTGTCTCATTCTGCGTGCTATAACGTCATTTTTGCCTCATACAGTGTGCTATAATGTGATTTTTCTCTCATTCTGCGTGCTATCATGTGAATTTTCCCTCATTCTGCGTGCTATCATGTGAATTTCGGCTCATTCAGTGTGCTACAATGTGAATGTCGGCTCATTCAGTGTGCTATAATGTGAATTTCGGCTCATTCAGTGTGCTATGATGTGAATTTCGGCTCATTCAGTGTGCTACAATGTAAATTTCGGCTCATTCAGTGTGCTATGATGTGAATTTCGGCTCATTCAGTGTGCTATAATGTGAATTTCGGATCATACTGTGTGCTATAATGTGAATTTTAGCTCATTCTGTGTGCTATAATGTGAATTTCGGCTCATACAGTGTGCTATAATGTGAATGTCGGCTCATTCAGTGTGCTATAATGTGAATTTCGGCTCATTCTGTGTGCTGCAGACAGATACGAACCACTTGGCCCATCTAGTCTGCCCCTTTTTTTACATTATTTTTATCTCTAACCTTATCTGATCCTTATTTCTTTGTAAGAATATCCTTATGTCTATCCCATGCATGTTTAAATTGCCCTACTGTCTTAGCCTCTACCACCTCTGATGGAAGGAATGGTGATTCGCCAGTCTGTATCACCAGTGCGCAGGGTTCTCTCCACTAACTGGCAACATTTTATTAGTAATGGCAACAATAGGAAATTTTAGAAGCGAACGGGAAGGGCATTACTAAGTGGGAGGGGCTATGATTAGGGGGAGGAGTCATCATTCTTAAACCGCCCCCCCCCCTAAAAGTTAAGTCTAGATCCGCCACTGTCACAGTGCCGCACCATGTGCCTCTGAGCCTACAAAGGAGCGCAGTTAATACTGTGCTCCCTGCCCATTGCCGCCATCTTCATAACAGCCCCCCGCTTGCTAGGGGGGTTGGTGTCTTACTCACCACTCTTCAGCTCTGTAAGGGGTTGGCGGCATGCCCATGGCCGGATTAACAATGGGGCGGATGGAGCTGCAGCTCCAGGCCCCCCATTGAAAATAGGCCCACAGGAGTGACAGCAGTGACAGGAAAAATCTCTTTCCTGTCACAGACTGCCAGCGGCCATCCTCTCTCCCGTGCATCTCCTCCTCTGGCTCCAGCACTCACCGGAGATCCGTGCAGGCACTGTGCCGCCCCTCCCCTCTAGTCTCTCCTTCACTCAGGGCCCGAGTCTGTCACTCACAGGCCCAAGCTCCGCCCCCAGGCTGTACGGGGAGCTGCTGCTGATGCAGGAAGCCTGGTAAGTTTAATGGCTTCTTGCTTAGTGGAATCAATAGTGTGTGTGTACTGTATGTGTGTGTATACTGTATGTGTGTACTGTGTGTGTATACTGTATGTGTGGTGTGTATACTGTGTGTGTACTGTATGTATGTGTGGTGTGTGTACTGTATGTATGTGTGTACTGTATGTGTGTGAGTATGTGTACTGTATGTGTGTGTACTGTATGTGTGTTGTGGTGTGTGTATACTGTATGTGTGTACTGTATGTGTGGTGTGTGGTGTGTGTATACTGTATGTATGTATGTGTGTATACTGTATGTGTGTGTGTACTGTATGTGTGTGTGTACTGTGTGTGTATACTGTATGTGTGGTGTATATACTGTGTGTGTACTGTATGTATGTGTGGTGTGTTTACTGTATGTGTGTGTGTACTGTGTGTGGTGTGGTGTGTGTGTGTGTATACTGTATGTGTGTGTGTACTGTATGTGTATACTGTATGTGTGGTGTGTACACTGTGTGTGTACTGTATGTATGTGTGTACTGTATGTGTGTGTGTGTGTGTGTGTACTGTATGTGTGTGTGTACTGTGTGTATACTGTATGTGTGGTGTGTGTATACTGTATGTGTGTGTGTACTGTATGTGTGTCTACTGTATGTGTGGTGTGTGTATACTGTATGTGTGTACTGTATGTGTGTGTGTGTGTGTGTGTGTGTGTGTGTGTGTGTGTGTACTGTATGTGTGGTGTGATGTGTGTATACTGTATGTATGAGTGTGTACTGTGTGTGTATACTGTATGTGTGGTGTGTGTATACTGTATGTATGTGTGTGTACTGTGTGTGTATACTGTATGTGTGGTGTGTGTACTGTGTGTGTGTACTGTATGTGTGTGTGGTGTGGTGTGTGTATACTGTATGTGTGTGTGTGTACTGTATGTGTGGTGTGGTGTGTGTATACTGTGTGTGTGTGTACTGTGTGTGTATACTGTATGTGTGGTGTGGTGTGTGTATACTGTATGTGTGTGTGTATACTGTATGTGTGGTGTGGTGTGTGTGTATACTGTATGTGTGTGTGTACTGTGCGTATACTGTATGTGTGGTGTGGTGTGGTGTGTGTATACTGTATGTGTGTGTACTGTATGTGTGTGTACTGTATGTGTGGTGTGTGTGTTGTATACTGTATGTGTGTGTGTACTGTATGTGTGGTGTGATGTGTGTATACTGTATGTATGTGTGTGTACTGTGTGTGTATACTGTATGTGTGGTGTGTGTATACTGTATGTATGTGTGTGTGTGTACTGTGTGTGTATACTGTATGTGTGGTGTGTATACTGTGTGTGTGTGTGTGTGTGTGTGTGTGTGTACTGTATGTGTGTGTGGCGTGGTGTGTGTATACTGTATGTGTGTGTGTGTGTGTACTGTATGTGTGGTGTGGTGTGGTGTGTGTATACTGTATGTGTGTGTGTGTATACTGTATGTGTGGTGTGGTGTGTGTATACTGTATGTATGTGTGTGTGCGTATACTGTATGTGTGGTGTGTGTATACTGTATGTGTGTGTGTACTGTATGTGTGTGTACTGTATGTGTGGTGTGTGTATACTGTATGTGTGTGTGTGTGTGTGTGTACTGTATGTGTGGTGTGATGTGTGTATACTGTATGTATGTGTGTGTACTGTGTGTGTATACTGTATGTGTGGTGTGTGTATACTGTATGTATGTGTGTGTACTGTGTGTGTATACTGTATGTGTGGTGTGTATACTGTGTGTGTACTGTACAGTATATGTATACTGTATGTGTGTGTACTGTATGTGTGGTGTGGTGTGTGTGTGTGTGTATACTGTATGTATGTGTGTGTACTGTGTGTGTATACTGTATGTGTGGTGTGTATACTGTGTGTGTGCTGTACAGTATGTGTATACTGTATGTGTGTGTACAGTATGTGTGGTGTGGTGTGTGTGTATACTGTATGTATGTGTGTGTACTGTGTGTGTGTGTGTGTGTACTGTATGTGTGGTGTGATGTGTGTATACTGTATGTATGTGTGTGTACTGTGTGTATATACTGTATGTGTGGTGTGTGTGTATACTGTATGTATGTATGTGTGTGTACTGTGTGTGTATACTGTATGTGTGGTGTGTATACTGTGTGTGTACTGTACAGTATATGTATACTGTATGTGTGTGTGTGTACTGAATGTGTGGTGTGGTGTGTGTGTGTGTATACTGTATGTATGTGTGTGTACTGTGTGTGTATACTGTATGTGTGGTGTGTATACTGTGTGTGTACTGTACAGTATGTGTATACTGTATGTGTGTGTACAGTATGTGTGGTGTGTGTGTGTATACTGTATGTATGTGTGTGTACTGTGTGTGTGTGTGTGTGTGTGTGTACTGTATGTGTGGTGTGATGTGTGTATACTGTATGTATGTGTGTGTACTGTGTGTATATACTGTATGTGTGGTGTGTGTATACTGTATGTATGTGTGTGTACTGTGTGTGTATACTGTATGTGTGGTGTGTATACTGTGTGTGTACTGTACAGTATATGTATACTGTATGTGTGTGTACTGTATGTGTGGTGTGGTGTGTGTATACTGTATGTATGTGTGTGTACTGTGTGTGTATACTGTATGTGTGGTGTGTATACTGTGTGTGTACTGTACAGTATGTGTATACTGTATGTGTGTGTACAGTATGTGTGGTGTGTGTGTATACTGTATGTATGTGTGTGTGTGTGTGTGTGTGTGTGTGTATACTGTATGTGTGGTGTGGTGTGTGTGTGTGTGTGTGTGTGTATACTGTATGTATGTGTGTGTACTGTGTGTGTATACTGTATGTGTGGTGTGTGTGTGTATACTGTATGTATATGTGTGTACTGTGTGTGTATACTGTATGTGTGGTGTGGTGTGTGTGTATACTGTATGTATGTATGTGTGTGTACTGTGTGTGTATACTGTATGTGTGGTGTGTGTATACTGTATGTGTGGTGTGTGTATACTGTATGTGTGGTGTGTATACTGTGTGTGTACTGTACAGTATGTGTATACTGTATGTGTGTGTACTGTGTATGTATACAGTATGTGTGTGTACTGTATGTGTGCTGAATGTGTGTATACTATATGTGTGTGTGTATATATATATATATATATATATATATATATATGTGTGTGTGTACTTTGTGGGGGTGTACTGTGTGTGTGTATAGTGTGTACTGTGTGTTTGTAATATGTGGGGGTGGTGGGGGGGTGTACTTTATGTGTGTGTAGTGTGCACTTGTGAGTGTACTATATGTGGTGGTGTGTGTGTATAAAGGGGATACAATGGAACAGACGAGGATCTAGAGGCGGTAGAAAAAAGCCCCAAAAAAAGAAGGGCATCATTCAATCAGGAGAAACCGAGACAGGGATCATCAATAATGCAGAGAGACAGCTTTCAGCAGCGGAAAACTCATTATTGATGAAGGGTCTGAAGTTTGCTCCAGACTCTCATGTGAATAAATTTAGTTTATTCATAGACCTAAACAAATATATAAGAAAACTCACTATCCAAAGACACTTCCTTAAGAACCCACCTTATTTAAGATCAAATCAGGAGAGAGAACCATTGGTTAAATTACCCTCGAAATTCTATCCAGTTGAATCCAGAGGAAGTAACATTGATATATTCTATGAATCAGTAAAAGATGATTTTAAACAAATGAAAATACAGAAGAATAAGTATCTAACCAATCTTAGCACACAAGAGAAAGGAGCACTGAAGTCATTAGCTAAAGACCAAAACATCGTCATTAAAAATGCCGATAAAGGAGGTTCAGTGGTCATACAGACCAAAGCAACATATATGGATGAAGCCTCGAGGATTCTCGACGATGGTGTAACATATGTGGAATTACCATCCAACCCGATTGTCGATTATCAGGAAGAATTGAAAGACCTACTTCTTAAAGCTCTAAATGAGAATTTGATCTGCAGAGATGAGTTTGAGTACCTATACGTTAAATTTCCTATGATTCCAACTTTTTACCATATCCCAAAGGTTTATAAAAGTCGTACTTCACCACCCGGACGCCCCATAGTGGCAGGGATTAATTCTCTGACGTCCAATTTGTCACACTTTTTAGATTTGAAGCTACAACCATACGTGGTAAAACTCACCTCATATTTGAAGGACTCAACGAGTGTATTGCGTAAATTGGAAAGTTTCGTCTGGTCGGAGGAATTCTGCTGGCTAACGGTTGATGTTCAGGCCTTATATTCATGTATCCCCCATGTAAAGGGTCTTGAAGCGATTAAGAAAACACTTTCAACGGATCCTGAAAAATCCACTAAGGAGATAGAATTTCTTATGGATAGTATAATTTTTATATTAAATCATAATTATTTCGAATTTAATAGGAAGTTCTATGTACAACAACAAGGGACTGCGATGGGGACTAAGTTTGCCCCATCGTATGCAAACATTTTTATGGGAATATGGGAAGATCAATATGTCTACAACTCAAGATTTTCCAACAATGTACTATTTTATCAGAGGTATATTGATGATTTATTATTCATTTGGAGAGGCGATGCAGACAGCATAGCTGATTTCATCTCCTTTATACATTTGAATGATTTCAACTTGAAGTTCACCCATAAAATGGATCCCAAGGTTATTGATTATTTGGATTTAGTCTTAATGGGTCAATCAGGAGAAGTGGTTAAAACTAAAACTCATTTCAAAGAGGTGGACGCTAATAGTTATATACCGCAGTCAAGTTGTCATCACCCCACATGGAAGAGAGGGGTACCATTTGCACAATTTGTGCGTCTGAGACGTAATTGCAGTAACATTAATGATTACTGGGAACAAGCCACGATGTTACAGAAACGATTTCTTGAAAGAGGATACACCCAGGATTTGATTAATGAAGCCATGAATAGAGCATCAATAAAAGACAGAAAACAGATGCTACAATCTCGCATCAGGGAGCAGGATAATAAGAAACCACCAGCTCGGCCATTTGTCACGCAATACAATCGTGAGAATCAAACCATTAGGAAAATTATGGATCGCCATTGGGGCATCCTATTAAAGGATCCAGTTTTGGGCCCCAGTCTACCAAGAAAACCAGAAATAGTATTTCAAAGAGCCCCAAATTTGAAAAGCAAAATAGCCCCAAGTAGAATTGTGGGGTCTGTTATACCAAACTCTCGAGTTGATTCGCTCATCCCTGCAAAGGGTTGTTTTCCATGCTCAAGGTGCATATGCTGTAAGCATATGGAACGCAAACCCTTTATACACAAATTGGACACAGGACGAATGTATAAGTTACACCACCTGGTCAATTGCAATACGGAATTTGTAGTATACAGGATCACTTGCAGTTGTAAGATGTCGTATATAGGAAAGACCAAAAGAGCCACTAAGATCAGAATACAAGAGCATATGAGGAATATAAAGAACGGAATGACCACCCACAGCTTGGCAAGACACTACGGAGAAAAACATAATTCTGTTGTCAATAGGGAGAATTTCTCATTCACTGTGTTGGAGTTTATACCAGTGGACACGAGAGGCAGCAGTCGAGAACTCACACTTTCCAAACGTGAGACGTTTTGGATTTACACCTTAAATACCCAGTCTCCAACTGGCCATAATGAGGGCTTAGACATAGTCTCGTTCTTATAGTTATTGATATAATATTACATCAGTAGTAATTATTACCCATTCCCCCATTCACCTCACTTTCTCTATTTTGTCCTCATTTCGTTCTGTCACTACTTTTTTTTTTTTTTTTGGGAACTAGTAAAGAATCCAGTAGAATAAGGTGTAAAGAGTCGATGTTAATATACGTCTATAGACCTATGTACATTTGTTAAATGGAATATATTCTCAAATAATGACCCTGTCAATATAGGCAGGGCCCTTATTTTGGGTTTCTCCCAATTTGTACTGTCTGTACTAATTGTAAACCGTATGGAGTTGTAAATAAAGAATCATGAAATAATATGCTAGGTACTCTATCTTCATAATCACAAATGGATAATTATGAAATAATATGCTGGGTACTCTTTAATTTTTGGGTCCAATTAAATGTCCCTAGATTGTTAGGTGTCGATCAGTGTATAATAACACTCAAAATATTGGGGACCATATTACATTTAATTATTTCACCAATAATTATTATTATTAAATATTATTATTTATGATTAGGTCTTGATAATGTCAAAAGTATTGACATAGCGTTTAATAATCACATTTGGTGTAACTTTTTGAATAAGAGTTATTCTCACCAGGTTATTTATAAATATTTAGGATGAATACGAATCACAGTGGATTAAGTACTTATATTAACAATGGGAAACGGTTAAATAAAGGAGTATCACACTCGTTACAGCACTTCACATTATTTGATATCCAAGAACCTTTTGAGGATACCACATGTACTACTATTGCACTTTTTTCAATAATAAATCAATAATTAATGGTTTTTTCTGTATCACTATATGTTCAATTATAGGCATATTTTATATGGAGTATTTTTTAAAACAATGAGTGTTCATAAGAATACGATTTAATCATCACCACGACCTTTAAAATTGATTAATTATATATAGGCAATTCCCAGCACTTATATCATTGGATGTTTACTAATGATATAATATTTCTGTTTATTGTATATTTAATTGATCCGTGCCCGCGATATCCATTAAATTCACGTCTGGAACGCAGACTCAGGAAGTGTATACCATGACACGCATGACGCGCCGGAAGGCGGAAGCGTGTCATGGCAACACTTGGTTGCTAAGGGACATCGACGTGAGGTAGCCGCGCTATGAAGGCGTGACTGTCTCGGCGTAGCGCGGCGGTGCAGGAGGTACTGTCGGCGTAGTGGAACGCACGCCATAGTGTGTCACGTCAACGTTTGGTTGCTAGGTGACACCTTTGTTAGAGAGTTGTATTCTGGAGGCGTGACCGCCCTAGGAAGTCACCATGTACGATATGCAGGAAGTCGGTCCCTGGCGGTGGAACGCACGCCAGTTAGTACTATGGAACGCAATTTACCTATTTCTATATAATTTCGGGATTCCACCACAATTATGATAATAGTTTTGAATTCTCTATCTCCCTTATCTAAATGTAATAACACTGTTCATTTTTAATACTAGAGAAAGAGTACAAATAACGACATTAAACTAGTTTTTTAGTTCATTTCATGACAGGAAATGATGTCACACATAGTGGGTTTAAAAACCCAGTGAAATCAGTCCCAAATTTATGCAGCAGCTAGAAGCATTGCTAACAATATAGAGGTAAGCATATAGATTTCATGGTCCTTTATATTTTATTTTTGGTGTGTAATTGTAAATGTTGGAGTCAATCCAGGTGCTAATATCATTGGTAATATTGTGTGGGGATGAATCCCGTTTTTGTAATCATTTGATTTTAATAATTAAGGGTGACATAAAGTTAGAAAGCTGTTCCAATTGGATAGATAGCTTTTGAAACTTCAATACAAACCGATGATGTAACATGTCTGGAAGTGACAGTTTATTTGCACTGACACATTGAAGTATGGCTAGGGACAGGGAGTTTATCTCCTAGTCGCATTAAGTTACATAATATAGTCATGAGGAAATTGTGGTAAGAACGTCTGTTTTTCGGGGACTGTATGATTAATATAGACTTTAAAAATAATGAATTTTTTATATCAATTCCTCGCTATCATGAGTCAATTAAAGCGTATCTGATCTACATATTGGGTCTTATATTCATATAATCTGTTCCAATATAGGCACGATTACGGTTGTCTGTCCACTACTTAGTGGGAAGCTGCTCTAAGAGCTGACCTTATTACTATTGGTATGTATGAATAAACATCATGGGCCATTTTCTATATGCACTGTACCCTTACAGCAATAGGAATTTGGTCTGTCATTATAGGTTCCACTATTGTTGTTATTAGAAATCATCGCAACAAGTGGAAATTGTTTCTAAAAAAACATAGAATGAGTCACATTGAGTATCTGACTCAAGAGGTATGTACTATTATATTACACTAATATCAATTAGAAACCATATGGTAACACCATATATAAATATTGATATGTCTGCTGGAATTTTTTAGCTTACAAAACATTATAACGATCAGCCTGTATATAAGGATATATTATACATTATCACTATAAGTAATGGTACCATCTATGAAATGGGTAGATCTAAATCCCGTAATGTCCCATTGCATTTTCCCTTAATATAATGGATTCCTTAAACTCCTCCTCTTCGATTGTATTTTCCTCCTTCCGCATGTTATTGTACAAGTATAATTTATGTCATAATTTTACAGATGTTTCATGTGATGTGATCGAGTTCGTTATCACCTTTTAAGTGTTTTTACCTGCCTATTGAAGACACATTAAGTTACTTGTCCATACTATGATTCTTTGGTATGTATATATTCTAATTAGAATCGATATGAACGTATTACTGATTACTGAGAAGATTTATGGATGTAATGCTTGTATATATCTTCTGTCTAGATTGTAAATACAATACCCCTGATGAAGTCTGTAGGACGAAACGCGTTGGGTTAAGACAGCGATTTTGTCATTTCTTCAAGGAAGATCCATTGTATACTCACTTATGAGTGAATTGAATTGTTACAAACATCATTATATGTATGGAATATTGATTGTCATTTTGGATTTAATGTGATACAGCTCATATCTTATTGTGTTTTATTCAAAAATAAATAAGTCTATTTATAAGACTATTTTATTATATGGGATAAATCTGTTGACATACCGAGTAGAATCACTAGCTCCCTGGGGAAACACTCTTTTTTCTATATATATATATATATATATATATACACACACACACACACACACACACACTGTTTCAGGGCTCACACGCCCCTTCTTCAAGGTGACACACAACAAGACTATAGTGAGAAGCTTACCTTAAGTAGGCAGGAATTACCGGCACCAGTGCACGGTGAGTCAAGTGCCACATCTCCGTCCGCCGGCTATGACATGATCACCCCCGCACCATCCGTTGCCTAGCGACAGGGTACAGCCGGGGACGCCGTAGTCTGACTAATCTCCCATAGAGTGCTTGAAACCCAGAAAGTGTGTATTTACTTTTTATACCACAGTGGGAGTCTCAACACTGGCCTAATACACACTTTCTGGGTTTCAAGCACTCTATGGGAGACGGAGTAGTCAGACCGCGGCGTCCCCGGCTGTACCCCGTCGCTAGGCAATGGACAGCGTGGAGGTGATCATGTCATAGCCGGCGGACGGAGACGCGGCACTTGACTCACCGTGCACTGGTGGCGGGAATTCCTGCCTACTTAAGGTAAGCTTCTCAATATAGTCGCTTCCCTCCTCTGATGTATAAGAACCAGGCGGCACTCAGTGGACTTGGTGAAAAAATAGTGCTTTAGTCTGACAAAAATACAATTAGGGCATAGCTTGCCAACGTTTCAGCGCCCGCGCAGGGCGCTTTTTTCAAGGCTCTATGCTATAGAACACAGGTTCTCAAACTCGGTCCTCAGGACCCCACACAGTGCATGTTTTGCAGGTCTCCTCACAGAATCACAAGTGAAATAATCAGCTCCACCTGTGGACCTTTTAAAATGTGTCAGTGAGTAATTAATACACCTGTGCACCTGCTGGGTTACCTGCAAAACATGCACTGTGTGGGGTCCTGAGGACCGAGTTTGAGAACCACTGCTATAGAACAAACATCATAGAGCCTTGAAAAAAGCACCCTGCATGGACCCCACATACTCCAGTCCGGCGTGGAGTGTTGTCTTGACAACACGCGCACTGGGGGGAGGGACGTCATCGGCTGGGAACTCAGGAAGCGGTCCCGGAACTTTCCTGGAGCAGATGCCGCAGGGAGGATGCCTTTTCACTGGCGGGCTTCTCACCTTTATAGGTAGGCACCTTTTTCTTAATTTTGTTCACATCACGCCCATTTACGCAGACCACTCCCCCACACCACTGGTCATGCCTCCACATCATTAGTCACACCCCCAGCAGCAGCGCATAATAGGCCCTTTTGAAATTTCAGCTCCAGGCACATTTGGACCTTAATCTGGCACTGGGCATGCCCCTGTGGCGGAGAACGATCCGACCCCTCTGGAGCTCAGTGTCCAGTCAGCGGAGACAGTGGCTCAAACCCCGCAGGGCGGACACTGCTCCCCCCCTTAGTCCCTCGCTGCAGGCAGGCTGTTGCCAACAGCCTCCTGTAAAAAAATAAACTCTAAAAATAAACTTTACTAGAAAAGTTCTGTAGAGCTCCCCTAGCTGTGACCGGCTCCTCCGGGCACATTTTCTAAACGGAGTCTGGTAGCAGGGGTATAGAGGGAGGAGCCAGCCCACACTCTCAAACTCTTAAAGTGCCAATGGCTCCTGGTGGACCCGTCTATACCCCATGGTACTAATGTGGTCCCCAGCATCCTCTAGGACGTAAGAGAAAAAACATTTGTCTATCTTTTTTATGTTGACCATTTTCATGTCGACCTTTTGTACTGTCTACCTTTTTCATGTCGACCTTTTGACCATGTCGATCTTTTGACCCTGTCGACCTAATGTCTGTGTAACATATGGTGTCTATCTATTGACTGTCTAACTAGACACGGTCTATCTATCAACCGGATACCGTTATGTGCATAGGACAATCCACACATATAGGATGGCAAAGCTAATCATCAGAATTCACACCAAGGCGCCCCCTAGTGCAGTAACACGTGAAAACACCAATTGTGCTAAGTATATAAAAATAAACCCGTTACGAAAATATGAGAAAATAGAGCTTCACTGATATCCAATAGGACTTCATAAGTAGTCCCAATAGCGAGAAGGGGGCCCTAATTTGTACACCATAATTAGGTAATGAGGTGCTACTCTGCTTGAGACTTAGGGGGTCATTCCCAGTTGATCGCTAGCTAAAAATGTTCGCTGCGCTGCGGATGTGGCGCAATGCGCACGCGCAACGTAGTTTCACAACAGCCAAAGTAGTTTCACACAAGGTCTAGCGAAGCTTTTCAGTCGCAGATCTGGCCGCAGAGTGATTGACAGTAAGTGGGCGTTTCTGGGTGTCAACTGACCATTTTCATGGAGTGATTGAAAAAATGCAGGCGTGTCCAGAAAAACGCAGGCGTGGCTGGGCGAACGCAGGGCGTGTTTGTGACGTCAAATCCGGAACTAAACAGTCTGAAGTGATCGCAAGCTAGGAGTAGGTTTGGAGCTACTCAGAAACTGCACAATTTTTTTTTGTAGTCGCTCTGCGATCCTTTCGTTTGCACTTCTGCTAAGCTAAGATACACTCCCAGAGGGCGGCGGCTTAGCATTTGCACGGCTGCTAAAAACAGCTAGCGAGCGAACAACTCGGAATGGCCCCCTTAATACAATGTACAGAGGGAAAAAGTAGCAGGTGCATTATCTCACACTAGCTCACCCTGTAATAACCAGAGGCATTTAGCATATTCCTGCCAGAGATATGAGCTTATCCACCGCACCTAGGTAGCCTCTCATTGGGTAAGTCCCTAACACTAACTACAGGGGTTCAGGTGCGGTGGGTAAGCTCATAGCCCTGGCCAGGAGTATGCTAAATGCCTCTGGTTATTACAGGGTGAGATAGTGCACCTGCTACTTTTTTCCCTAAGTAGTCCCAATACCAGGAATTTCTGCTTTTTTAGTTAAGGCTCCATATCATAAATGGAATTAAATATAAACAAGAACACACAGTGTATTCCTGCTTACAAATATATCACTAAAAACAAACAATATTGCACATACACTGAATAAAAGTTATATACCTTATCTGAATTGGACAGCTAACCAGCAGATAACATCCAATGTGTTTCACCATGACGGAGCTATGGTGGTCATTCCCAATTGTTGTCTCGTTATTTTTTTCTCGCAACGGAGCGATTAGCCGCTAATGCGCATGCGCAATGTCCGCACTGCGACTGCGCCAAGTAAATTTGCTATGCAGTTAGGTATTTTACTCACGGCATTACGAGGTTTTTTCTTCGTTCTGGTGATCGGAGTGTGATTGACAGGAAGTGGGTGTTTCTGGGCAGAAACAGGCCGTTTTATGGGTGTGTGCGAAAAAACACTACCGTTTCTGGGAAAAACGCGGGAGTGGCTGGAGAAACGGAGGAGTGTCTGGACGAACGCTGGGTGTGTTTGTGACGTCAAACCAGGAACGACAAGCACTGAACTGATCGCAGATGCCGAGTAAGTGTGGAGCTACTCAGAAACTGCTAAGAACTGTCTATTCGCAATTTTGAGAATCTTTCGTTCGCAATTTTACTATGCTAAGATTCACTCCCAGTAGGCGGCGGCTTAGCGTGTGCAAAGCTGCTAAAAGCAGCTAGCGAGCGAACAACTCAGAATGAGGGCCTATGTCCTGACTGTCACCCAGACACATTTTGTTAGAATCTGGTAGAAGCGCAGTTCCGCAGCTCCTGCTGAGGATAGTTCTAGCGGCTGTAATCAGTCTCCTGGCCATGGCCACAGGATTGATAAGTGATTTGGAATTGAGAAGAATTTACCATGAGACATACCAGCCCACTGTCACTATTACACCCAAACAGTCCCAATCTGTGACCGAACAGGGGGTTGTGCTTATGGGGTAGTGAGTGGGGTTTTATTGGAAAGTTTGAAGAAATATTGTGTAAGCTAGTCTGCAGCAAAATTCATGATAATACAGATACTCAGTAGCTGGTTTTCTCCATGCCAGTAAGAAATATGGCCGCCTGACTGCTGGTCGGCCATTTGTCTATGGACAGGTATAAGAGCCCAGTGCACAGCAGCATCAGTGGCAGTTGACAGTTGAAGCTCTGGTGGCTGATACTATAGTCTTGCCTTGGAAGAGCGAGCTAGTGTGCTTTGCAGCTAGTGTTATACTTCCAGCGATTATCTTGTTGTTCAGAACACAATAAAATCTGTGCTTTTCCTGAACATTTTTTTTATTTTATTTTTTCTATTTGGTGGATTTATTTAACATCTGGAGATGAGCCGGAGAGAGCTGAGACGGCTCCTGGAGGACCAGCGAACATGGAGCCGTCAAGGAGATCATGGTAAGTGAGATATTTTGGGGCAGTGATTTCAATCTAAGGGGCAGATTTATCAAAGATTTTAGAGAGATGAAGTACCAAGCGATCAGCTTCCAACTGTCATTAAAATGACAGGAGCTGACTGGCTGGTACTTTATCTCTCCCCACATTCCCTTTCTCCAAGCTGTGATAAATCTCCGCTGTGTCCTCTCACCCTGTGTGGCATGCGGGCGGCAGTTGGAGGTAGCTGCACATTAGTTATATGTCCTGCCTTACACTTTGTGGGAGATTCATGAAAGCTCGGAGAGAGATAAAAAGGTCTATGTATTTAAGGCTTGGAGAGAGATAAAGGGAATGGAGATAAACTACCAACCAACCAGCTGTCATTTCTACAACACAGCTTATAACATGTCAGTTAGAAGCTGATTCACTGGTACTTTATCACCATCCACTTTATCTCAGGCTTTATACATAGACCCCAATGTACCAACCAATCAGCTACTAACTGTCATTTTACAGTCAGGGGGGGGGGGGGGGGGGGAGACAAATTCTGACCAGTGATTGGTAAATCAGGTTTTTGTACATGTTGAATTTCAGATGAATTAAAGCTGTAGATCGCTAGTGTATGGTAACAATCAGCAGATTTGCAGACCGTTACTAGTAACATGATGAGCCTTTCCAGATTCAGCAGATCTGTATTTGCTGAAAATGATCTGCAATCACTAAACAATATCTGTAATGTATGGGGGCAGATTGGTGGATTGGGGAATCTTTAACCACTTAACTAATTAATTTTCCCTTTAAAATCATTCATAACATTATTTTTCTTACTTTTTTTTTAGTAATATAGTTTCAAAAATAAGAATTTACTTACCGATAATTCTATTTCTCATAGTCCGTAGTGGATGCTGGGGACTCCGAAAGGACCATGGGGAATAGCGGCTCCGCAGGAGACTGGGCACAAAAGTAAAAAGCTTTAGGACTACCTGGTGTGCACTGGCTCCTCCCCCTATGACCCTCCTCCAAGCCTCAGTTAGGATACTGTGCCCGGACGAGCGTACACAATAAGGAAGGATTTTGAATCCCGGGTAAGACTCATACCAGCCACACCAATCACACCGTACAACTTGTGATCTGAACCCAGTTAACAGCATGATAACAGAAGGAGCCTCTGAAAAGATGGCTCACAACAACAATAACCCGATTTTTGTAACAATAACTATGTACAAGTAATGCAGACAATCCGCACTTGGGATGGGCGCCCAGCATCCACTACGGACTATGAGAAATAGAATTATCGGTAAGTAAATTCTTATTTTCTCTAACGTCCTAGTGGATGCTGGGGACTCCGAAAGGACCATGGGGATTATACCAAAGCTCCCAAACGGGCGGGAGAGTGCGGATGACTCTGCAGCACCGAATGAGAGAACTCCAGGTCCTCCTCAGCCAGGGTATCAAATTTGTAGAATTTAGCAAACGTGTTTGCCCCTGACCAAGTAGCTGCTCGGCAAAGTTGTAACGCCGAGACCCCTCGGGCAGCCGCCCAAGATGAGCCCACTTTCCGTGTGGAATGGGCTTTTACAGATTTTGGCTGTGGCAGGCCTGCCACAGAATGTGCAAGCTGAATTGTACTACAAATCCAACGAGCAATAGTCTGCTTAGAAGCAGGAGCACCCAGCTTGTTGGGTGCATACAGGATAAACAGCGAGTCAGATTTTCTGACTCCAGCCGTCCTGGAAACATATATTTTCAGGGCCCTGACTACGTCCAGCAACTTGGAATCCTCCAAGTCCCTAGTAGCCGCAGGCACCACAATAGGCTGGTTTAAGTGAAATGCTGAAACCACCTTAGGGAGAAATTGAGGACGAGTCCTCAATTCTGCCCTGTCCGTATGAAAAATTAGGTAAGGGCTTTTATAGGATAAAGCCGCCAATTCTGATACACGCCTGGCTGAAGCCAGGGCTAACAGCATTACCACTTTCCATGTGAGATATTTTATGTCCACAGTGGTGAGTGGTTCAAACCAATGTGATTTTAGGAATCCCAGAACTACATTGAGATCCCAAGGTGCCACTGGAGGCACAAAAGGAGGCTGTATATGCAGTACTCCCTTGACAAACGTCTGAACTTCAGGAACTGAAGCTAGTTCTTTTTGGAAGAATATTGACAGGGCCGAAATTTGAACCTTAAAGGACCCTAATTTTAGGCCCATAGACAGTCCTGTTTGCAGGAAATGCAGGAAACGACCCAGTTAAAATTCCTCTGTAGGGGCCTTCCTGGCCTCACACCACGCAACATATTTACGCCAAATACGGTGATAATGTTGCACAGTTACATCCTTCCTGGCTTTGATCAGGGTAGGGATGACTTCATCCGGAATGCCCTTTTCCTTCAGGATCCGGCGTTCAACCGCCATGCCGTCAAACGCAGCCGCGGTAAGTCTTGGAACAGACATGGTCCCTGCTGGAGCAGGTCCTTTCTTAGAGGTAGAGGCCACGGGTCCTCCGTGAGCATCTCTTGAAGTTCCGGGTACCAAGTCCTTCTTGGCCAATCCGGAGCCACGAGTATAGTCTTTACTCCTCTCCTTCTTATGATTCTCAGTACCTTGGGTATGAGAGTTAGAGGAGGGAACACATACACTGACTGGTACACCCACAGTGTTACCAGAGCGTCCACAGCTATTGCCTGAGGGTCCCTTGACCTGGCGCAATATCTGTCCAGTTTTTTGTTGAGGCGGGACGCCATCATGTCCACCTTTGGTTTTTCCCAACGGTTCACAATCATGTGGAAGACTTCTGGGTGAAGTCCCCACTCCCCCGGGTGGAGATCGTGTCTGCTGAGGAAGTCTGCTTCCCAGTTGTCCACTCCCGGAATGAACACTGCTGACAGTGCTATCACATGATTTTCCGCCCAGCGAAGAATCCTTGCAACTTCCATCATTGCCCTCCTGCTTCTTGTGCCGCCCTGTCTGTTTACGTGGGTGACTGCCGTGATGTTGTCCGACTGGATCAACACCGGCTGACCCTGAAGCAGAGGCCTTGCCTGACTTAGAGCATTGTAAATGGCCCTTAGTTCCAGGATATTTATGTGAAGTGACGTTTCCATGCTTGACCACAAGCCCTGGAAATTTCTTCCCTGTGTGACTGCTCCCCAGCCTCTCAGGCTGGCATCCGTGGTCACCAGGACCCAATCCTGAATGCCGAATCTGCGGCCCTCTAGGAGATGAGCACCCTGCAACCACCACAGGAGAGACACCCTTGTCCTTGGAGACAGGGTTATCCGCTGATGCATTTGAAGATGCGATCCGGACCATTTGTCCAGTAGATCCCACTGAAAAGTTATTGCGTGGAATCTGCCGAATGGAATCGCTTCGTAAGAAGCCACCATCTTTCCCAGGACCCTCGTGCATTGATGCACTGACACTTGGCCTGGTCTTAGGAGGTTCCTGACTAGGTCGGATAACTCCCTGGCTTTCTCCTCTGGGAGAAACACCTTTTTCTGTACTGTGTCCAGAATCATCCCTAGGAACAGCAGACGTGTCGTCGGAATCAGCTGAGATTTTGGAATATTTAGAATCCATCCGTGCTGTCGTAGTACTACTTGAGATAGTGCTACTCCGACCTCTAACTGTTCTCTGGACCTTGCCCTTATCAGGAGATCGTCCAAGTAAGGGATAATTAAGACGCCTTTTCTTCGAAGAAGAATCATCATTTCGGCCATTACCTTGGTAAAGACCCGGGTTGCCGTGGACAATCCAAACGGCAGCGTCTGAAACTGATAGTGACAGTTCTGTACCACAAACTTGAGGTACCCTTGGTGAGAAGGGCAAATTGGGACATGGAGGTAAGCATCCTTGATGTCCAGAGACACCATATAGTCCCCTTCTTCCAGGTTCGCTATCACTGCTCTGAGTGACTCCATCTTGAACTTGAACCTTTTTATGTAAGTGTTCAAGGATTTCAGATTTAGAATGGGTCTCACCGAGCCGTCCGGCTTCGGTACCACAAACAGCGTGGAATAATACCCCTTTCCTTGTTGTAGGAGGGGTACCCTGATTATCACCTGCTGGGAATACAGCTTGTGAATGGCTTCCAATACCGCCTCCCTGTCGGGGGGAGACGTTGGTAAAGCAGACTTCAGGAACCGGCGAGGGGGAGACGTCTCGAATTCCAATTTGTACCCCTGAGATACTACCTGCAGGATCCAGGGGTCCACTTGCGAGTGAGCCCACTGCGCGCTGAAAATCTTGAGACGGGCCCCCACCGTGCCTGAGTCCACTTGTAAGGCCCCAGAGTCATGCTGAGGACTTGGCAGAAGCGGGGGAGGGCTTCTGTTCGTGGGAAGAGGCTGTCTGCTGCAGTCTTTTTCCCCTTCCTCTGCCCCGGGGCAGATACGAGTGGCCTTTTGCCCGCTTGCCCTTATGGGGACGAAAGGACTGAGCCTGAAAAGACGGTATCTTTTTCTGCTGCGAGGTGACTTGGGGTAAAAAGGTGGATTTTCCAGCCGTTGCCGTGGCCACCAGGTCCGATAGACCGACCCCAAATAAGTCCTCCCCTTTATACGGCAATACTTCCATATGCCGTTTTGAATCCGCATCCCCTGACCACTGTCGCGTCCATAATCCTCTTCTGGCAGAAATGGACATCGCACTTACTCTTGATGCCAGAGTGCAAATATCCCTCTGTGCATCTCGCATATATAGAAATGCATCCTTTAAATGCTCTATAGTCAATAATATATTGTCCCTGTCCAGGGTATCAATATTTTCAGTCAGGGAATCCGACCAAGCCACCCCAGCACTGCACATCCAGGCTGAGGCGATTGCTGGTCTCAGTATAATACCAGTATGTGTGTATATACTTTTTAGGATATTTTCCAGCTTTCTATCAGCTGGTTCCTTGAGGGCGGCCGTATCAGGAGACGGTAACGCCACTTGTTTTGATAAGCGTGTGAGCGCCTTATCTACCCTAGGGGGGTGTTTCCCAACGTGCCCTAACCTCTGGCGGGAAAGGGTATAATGCCAATAATTTTTTAGAAATTAGCAGTTTTTTATCCGGGGAAACCCACGCTTCATCACACACCTCATTTAATTCATCTGATTCAGGAAAAACTACGGGTAGTTTTTTCACACCCCACATAATACCCTTTTTTGTGGTACTTGTAGTATCAGAAATGTTTAAAACCTCCTTCATTGCCGTGATCATGTAACGTGTGGCCCTACTGGAAAATACGTTTGTTTCCTCACCGTCGACACTGGAGTCAGTGTCCGTGTCTGTGTCTGTATCGACCTGAGGTAACGGGCGCTTTAGAGCCCCTGACGGTGTTTGAGACGCCTGTACAGGTATTAACTGATTTGCCGGCTGTCTCATGTCGTCAACAGTCTTTTGTAGAGTGCTGACACTATCACGTAATTCTTTCCATAAGACCATCCAGTCAGGTGTCGACTCCCTAGGGGGTGACATCACTAACACAGGCAATTGCTCCGCCTCCACACCATTTTCCTCCTCATACATGTCGACACAACGTACCGACACACAGCAAACACACAGGGAATGCTCTGATAGAGGACAGGACCCCACAAGCCCTTTGGGGAGACAGAGGGAGAGTTTGCCAGCACACACCAGAGCGCTATATATATACAGGGATAACCTTATATAAGTGTTTTTCCCTAATATAGCTGCTGTATATAATTATATGCCAATTTAGTGCCCCCCCTCTCTTGTTTTACCCTGTTTCTGTAGTGCAGGACTGCAGGGGAGAGTCAGGGAGCCTTCCTCCAACGGAGCTGTGAGGAAAAAATTGCGCCAGTGTGCTGAGGAGATAGGCTCCGCCCCCTTCTCGGCGGCCTTTCTCCCGCTTTTTAATGGAAAAATAGGCAGGGGATAAATACATCCATATAGCCCTGGAGCTATATGTGATGTATTTTTTTGCCAAAAGGTGTTTTTTATTGCGTCTCAGGGCGCTCCCCCCCAGCGCCCTGCACCCTCAGTGACCGGAGTGTGAAGTGTGCTGAGAGCAATGGCGCACAGCTGCGGTGCTGTGCGCTACCTTATTGAAGACAGGACGTCTTCTGCCGCCGATTTTCCGGACCTCTTCAGTCTTCTGGCTCTGTAAGGGGGACGGCGGCGCGGCTCCGGGACCCATCCATGGCTGGGCCTGTGATCGTCCCTCTGGAGCTAATGTCCAGTAGCCTAAGAAGCCCAATCCACTCTGCACGCAGGTGAGTTCGCTTCTTCTCCCCTTAGTCCCTCGATGCAGTGAGCCTGTTGCCAGCAGGTCTCACTGAAAATAAAAAACCTACTTTAAACTTTTTCACTAAGCAGCTCAGGAGAGCCCCTTAGCCTGCACCCGTCTCGTTCGGGCACAAAAATCTAACTGAGGCTTGGAGGAGGGTCATAGGGGGAGGAGCCAGTGCACACCAGGTAGTCCTAAAGCTTTTTACTTTTGTGCCCAGTCTCCTGCGGAGCCGCTATTCCCCATGGTCCTTTCGGAGTCCCCAGCATCCACTAGGACGTTAGAGAAAGTATATTTTGAAACATGATATTATGCTCATCTCCAGACCCGGATATCTTTGTCACCAACTGGGGGACACAGTGGGGGGTGAGATTGGGGGGGGGGGGGGGGGAGGGATGGGGTCACATATGTGATCTGACCATGCCAGTTAAGTGATTACATGGGGGGAATCATTGAATCTGTGAATTATTTTTTTTTAGTTTTGTGATAGCTGAAGTACTGTACACATTGGGGGTCATTCCGAGTTGTTCGCTCGTTATTTTTTTCTCGCAACGGAGCGATTAGTCGCTAATGCGCATGCGCAATGTCCGCACTGCGACTGCGCCAAGTAAATTTGCTATGCAGTTAGGTATTTTACTCACGGTTTTTTCATCGTTCTGGTGATCGTAATGTGATTGACAGGAAGTGGGTGTTTCTGGGCGGAAACAGGCCGTTTTATGGGAGTGTGCGAAAAAACGCTACCATTTCCGGGAAAAACGCGGGAGTGGCTGGAGAAACGGAGGAGTGTCTGGGCGAACGCTGGGTGTGTTTGTGACGTCAAACCAGGAACTAAACGGACTGAACTGATCGCAGATGCCGAGTAAGTCTGGAGCTACTCAGAAACTGCTAAGAAGTGTCTAATTGCATTTTTGAGAATCGTTCGTTCGCAATTTTTATAAGCTAAGAATCACTCCCAGTAGGCGGTGGCTTAGCGTGTGCAATGCTGCTAAAAGCAGCTTGCGAGCGAACAACTCGGAATGAGGGCCATTATCTCTATGCCCTGCCTCACACTCTCTTATTCTCATATATATATATATATATATATATATATATATACACAAACCATCCGACACTTATAGGTACTGCTCATAATAACGCACTGGTGCTGAGGATCTGGGATCACACATAAAACAAGGCTAATGTAGGATCTATTGAGCTGACATCTCTCTTCAGTTGCTGGACCAATAGGGGGAGGTGACGCAGTCTGATGACAATGCAAAGTGCTCTGAGTGTCAAAATAAACTGGCAATGGGGTGTGAGGGATTAAATAGATCATGGACGGGTGTGAGTGGTGCAGGATTAAACCCTATGGAGGCGCCTAGGCAACTGAAATCTCGGAGCTCCCCTCGCAAATTATCTCAATACATTTTTCATTTTACCAACCAATTTTATCAAGCAACAGTCTATGATCTGGAAACTGTAATGTGAATCTGAGGTCTATGGTTTATGTACTATACAGAGTATGGGAGATATGTGGGTCAGGTTGGAGGGATTACATGCATGAGCTGGATGGAAAGTTTTGGGGTGGAAAGAGGAGTGTGAGCAGATAGTGGGGAGTGTACGGGGTCCATGGTTGGGTGAGATGTCACCAGCAGCCATGAGATGGTGCAGTGTGAGATAGACATGCCCGGATGAATTATGGGTGTGAGGTGATTCTGCTTATGTAGGCCTGAGAGTGCGCTGGCGCAGGGAATAAAGCAGGTCATGAGTGCAGACTAGCGAGGAGGGACGCAGTGATGGGGAAGTAATGCAGAGGGAGAAATAGGAGCTGACAGCTGAGCTCTGGGTCCAGCAGCTGAACAGAGATGGACACAGCCAGCTTGGCCCAAAGTAACATGGTGTCTCAGACAGGGACGTGCGGTGAGCTAAAAGGCTAAGGAGGCACTAGCTAGCACCAGAGCCGGATTTACACACAAAATATGACCCAAAGGGTACATGACACAAAATCACCAAGTCATTGTATGATGTAAGGGGTTTCTTATACTCAGCCCTCAGGACCGCTGACAGGTCACGTGCTGCAGACCCCTAGCTGGGGCACAGGTGGGCTCATCACTCGCTGCATCTGTCACATTACAAAAGTTGCAGCGCATTCATTGCTGACTGACACAGTCTTGGTAGACATAGGAGGTCTGGAAAACATGACCTGTGACGGGTGCTGAGGATCAAGTATAAGAAACACAGACCTGAACCATTAAAGCTCAGTCCTCAGCATGTTTTCATTTAAAGACTAGTTCAGTTTTTTAGATGTTTTTTTTTTTTAAGTGTTTTTCCTTTTCCGCTACCCACTTGGAGAGTTCCTTAAAGGCTATTATTATTATCATTATTATTATTTTTTATTTATAAGCCGCCACAAGTGTTTTGCAGCGCTGTACAAAGGACAGTACAGGGAGACAAAATGTAACATTACAGTAAATAAATAACAAACATAGAGGCCCTCATTCCGAGTTGTTCGCTCGGTAAATTTCATCGCATCGCAGCGATTTTCCGCTTAGTGCGCATGCGCAATGTCCGCACTGCGACTGCGCCAAGTAAATTTGCTATGATGTTAGGATTTTTACTCACGGCTTTTTCTTCGCTCAGGCGATCGTAGTGTGATTGACAGGAAATGGGTGTTTCTGGGCGGAAACAGGCCGTTTTATGGGCGTGTGGGAAAAAACGCTACCGTTTCCGGAAAAAAACGCAGGAGTGGCCGGAGAAACGGAGGAGTGTCTGGGCGAACACTGGGTGTGTTTGTGACGTCAAACCAGGAACGACAAGCACTGAACTGATCGCAGATGCCGAGTAAGTCTGAAGCTACTCAGAAACTGCTACGAGGTGTGTAATCGCAATATTGCGAATACATCGTTCGCAATTTTAAGATGCTAAGATTCACTCCCAGTAGGCGGCGGCTTAGCGTGAGCAACTCTGCTAAAATCGCCTTGCGAGCGAACAACTCGGAATGAGGGCCAAACATAGAGTACAGGCAACAAAGAGCACCACAATTCTCAAAACATAATACAGCTTAGATTCAAGTAGTGAGTGAGTGATCAGCATACTACTAGGAGCTGGTGGCCATAGATAGAGATGAGCCTTTACCAGTAGAAGAAAAAGCCAGTAAAGATGGTCGCTGAGTAGGAGAGGGTTTTGACAACAAGAGGAAAGAGGGCCCTGCTCTGAGGAGCTTACAATCTAGTAGGAAGGGGCGACAGACAGATGACATGAGGTGCAAGCAAGCGGGAGGTAACCCAGACTCTCCCACAGCCCTGACACCCTTATTCCCATCTCTTTATTACCCTCCCACCTATTCTACCCCAAATAATGCACCCTCACATCTAGCCCAATCTCCACTCTGAGCCGCACTCGTTCCTCTGGTGCCATTCATTTATTTTCCCTCCGACCACTCATAGATGTTATAGGAGCTCCTTGGGATACTTATGGCAGTTCTGTCTGAAAATCACAGGGTTCTGGTCAGCGACTGACTGAATGTTACAGTCACTGGTATTACCATACCCTACTCCGCAGCAGACACACACAGCAGTACTCACTCATGCAGCTAAATGCAGCTAATTGTACTGCTGCTGCTCATTAGAAACATCCAGCGCTGCCTCCCTTCTCTGCTCTACTCATCCCTATTTGGAAAATCTACACCTGGAATACATTTATAGCATCCTGTCTGACCACCCCAGCCAGTTTGCATATATTTGGGCACCTCGGGTTTGTCACAACGAGGCCTCCTCCACTATATCCCCTGCTTAGGTCTGATATTTTATCACTTTCTTAATGATTTGTCATGCCAGCACTCCCCCTTCCTTCTCCCTTCCCACCTGTACCACTACCAACACTCTCTTCTAACTACAATAAATTAAACAACTCTTATTCTGACAGCCTCTTACAGTGTAACACTACCAATGATATACCAAAATATTATTATATGTGTATTATTATTGATGTAACTCAAATTATTGATCAACAATTGATTGGTCCATGTTATCAATAGGTAATTATTATGGCTACAATATAAAGGTATATCTTTTCAGATGAGTCATCGCAGACCGTGTTTGAGGAGAGGCTGCGGTCTGAGCGACGCAGAGGTGTGAGAAGATCTCGTCCGAACACCCAGGAACATCCATCGAGCGGAGAAACATCTCCTCGGCTACAGAGACCTCGGAGGGAGCACAGACACCGAAGCCGCTCTCCTCTTCCTACTCCTCCGGTAGCAACAACGGACAGACCAAGCCCAGATCCTCGCCCTGGACCAAGCTCCCAGCAACCAGCTGAGAATGAGCAGAATCTTCCAGCCATGGTGATTGAGATCGACGGGCAGAATCTCCCGGCCACGATGATCGAGATTGATGAGCAGAATCTCCTGGCCATGGTGGAAGAGATTGACGAGCAGAATCTCCTGCCCATGATGATCGAGATTGACGAGCAGAATCTCCTGGCCATGATGATCGAGATTGATGAGCAGAATCTCCTGGCCATGATGGAAGAGATCTACGGATTCCAAATGACCACCATTGCAGAGGATGAAGCAGCACAATCGTGTGCTATCTGTCTGATGGAGTACGAAGAAGGGGAGCCAGTGATCGTCCTGTCCTGCAGCCACAGGTATCATCCAAGCTGCATCTCACAGTGGTTTGACATAAATCTCAGCTGTCCTGTGTGCCGCAGAGAGTGCATCCCGAGGCCGGTCGTGTGCCTGATCCGCTGAGTGCGGCAGGAAGAGGAACATCTAAATCCCTATCTTCTCTCCATTCCGTACCATCTCCTCCACTGTCCAGTTCCATCAGCTGACTACTATATCTCCTGTACTCCTACCACCCTCCTGCGGCCTAGGCTGGACATATCCACAGACTCCATCACCACACTGGGCCTGATTTAGGTCTCGACGCTGTAGCGGAACATGCAGTCAAGTACTGATGTTCGGTACCTTGCACATGTGTCGGACCCATGCATGTGCAGTACAGGTCTATGGCGTTGGTCATACTACGATATTGGATTATCAGTGATTGACGGTCTGATGCTGCTTGAGGACGGGGAACGGGCGGTAACAGCCTCAGTTTCTCTAAATGGATTTGTGTCGCAGCCGTTGTTGGGGAGGGATGCGGTTAAGAGCTCCATCTGAGGTTGGAGATATCCTGGCCCCTTCATAGTAGATGAGGTGGCTGACTTCCGTGACTCCTTGGGTCACTCGGCCTGCTTCCATGTAAGCAGTGCGATAGCTCCGCCGTCCACATATGAATCAGGCCCACTGTGCTCCTACCGGCCAGTGGCCATCTTATGTGTGGCACTGGGGGAATCCTATGCATAGCCCACAACCATCCTGCTTTGGACAGGATAGTCCCACTTTTCGGGAACTGTATGGCTGTCCCACCCACGGGGCACACTGTTCCGGGGTGGTGGGGAATTAGGGGGAGCACTCTCACCCCTGCTCTGCATAGCATAGATGCCATGCGCCCAGAATCCACCAGGGCCTAATTCAGAGATGGATGCAGATCATACAGTAGCTGCGTCTATGAAGGCAGCTGCTGAATAAAAATATATAATGGCCAAGGAGGCGTCTTGTACAAACAGACATCGCATGATGGCTTCTCTGATCTGCTGCTGTTCTAAGCATTGTACCATCTGCATGAGCATCGGTCATCCGAGTAACCCTCAGGCCTCTTCACACCAAAAAAATGGGTCCAACATCAGTGGCAGAACTTGAGAGTGGTGGGCCCATGTGCAAAAATATGCTCTGGGCTCCCCTCCTCCGCCCTACGGGAGATGCAGTGGGTGACAGCGGGGAGAGGCTGTGGGTGACGGATAGAGGTAGAGGGAGACATTGGAAATCAAAGGGTGATGGGGAAGGCAGGGGGTGATGGGGAGAAGCATAGGGTGACAAAGGAATGCAGAGGGAGACAAGGAGAGGTAGATGGTGATGGAGAGGCGGTGGGTTGGTTATAGCAAAAGGCAGAGGGTGACAAGGAGAAATTGACATGGAGAGGGTGACAGGTAGGTAGTGGGTGAGAAGGAGACAGTTGGTAACAGGGAGATAGTAAGAGACAGGGAGAGGGTGACAGGGTGATAGTGAGTGGCAGGGAGAGGGTGACAGGGTGATAGTGAGTGGCAGGGAGAGGGTGACAGGGTGATAGTGAGTGGCAGGGAGAGGGTGACAGGGTGATGGTGAGTGGCAGGGAGAGGGTGACAGGGTGATGGTGAGTGGCAGGGAGAGGGTGACAGGGTGATGGTGAGTGGCAGGGAGAGATTGACAGGGTGATAGGGAGTGTCAGGGAGAGGGTGGCAGGTAGGTAGTGGGTGAGAAGGAGACAGCTGGTAACAGGGAGATAGTAAGAGACAGGGAGAGGGTGACAGGGTGATAGTGACAGGGTGATAGTGAGTGGCAGGTAGAGGGTGACAGGGTGATGGTGAGTGGCAGGGAGAGGGTGACAGGGTTATAGTGAGTGGCAGGGAGAGGGTGACAGGGTGATAGTGAGTGGCAGGGAGAGGGTGACAGGGTGATGGTGAGTGGCAGGGAGAGGGTGACAGGGTGATAGTGAGTGGCAGGGAGAGGGTGACAGGGTGATGGTGAGTGGCAGGGAGAGGGTGACAGGGTGATGGTGAGTGGCAGGGAGAGATTGACAGGGTGATGGTGAGTGGCAGGAAGAGGGTGACAGGGTGATAGGGAGTGTCAGGGAGAGGGTGACAGGGTGATAGGGAGTGTCAGGGAGAGGGAGACAGGGTGATAGGGAGTGTCAGGGAAAGGGTGACAGGGTGATAGTGACAGGGAAAGGGTGGCATGTAGATAATTGGTGACAGGGAGAGAGTGGCATGGAGATAATTGGTGACAGGGAGAGAGTGGCATGGAGATAATTGGTGACAGGGAGAGAGTGACAGTGACAGGGTGATAGTGAGTGGCAGGGAGATGGTAGTATTAAGATAGTGGGTGACAGTGACAGGGTGACAGGGCGATAGTATCAGGGAGAGGGTGACAGTGACAGGGAGAAAGTGGCATGGAGATACTGGGTGACAGGGAGAGTATGACAGGATGAATGTGGGTGACAGGGTGATACTGAGTTGTAGGGAGAGGGTGGCATGGAGATAGTGGGTGCTTGGGGAGGCAATAGAGAAAAGCAATGAAGTGGCTGCACACAACGTCATTCAAAAGTTTACTTGCAGTACTTCTGTGTCCAGGTCCTACAATACTTCTGTGTCCAGGTCCAGGTCAGATCAGCGTTGCTTGGCTGTGAGATGGGCTGGGCTGTCTCTACATGCAGTGGCAGGGCTGGCCTCCATCCACTCATCTTGGCCACGATGCAGGGGCAGATGTAGACTTTACTTTTAGGGGGGGGGGTAATTATTTCTCCTGACCCCTCCCCTTTTCCATGCCAACTCCTCCCCTTTACAATGTCTCTTACGGTGACCTGGGCTAAGTGCCCAGCATCACTCCTTATATGCGGCTCAGGCCTATGGGTCTGCCTACTTGTGGGCACTCAATCTAAATAGGGCCTAGTACGCCTTAACTGGCCACAGGCCTAAGACCTGAGTTTTAGCCATGCGCCTAGTGCCTGCCTACCGTGGGGCAGTTTGGGTGAACTGGGCCTAATGCCCAGAGTCACCTTATACACCTACAGGGGCCACACTTAACTGATAGGGCCTAGTGCCCTCTGACCACAGGCCTAAGCGTGAACTGAGCCACAGGCCTAGTGCGCAATATCTGCGCCCTGAACCAAAGGGCCCGCCTAGTGCGCCACAGGCCTAGTGTCTGATTTGACCCCACGGGCCTAATGCCTGAAATCTGATGGTCTAGTGGTGAAGGGGGTGACTTGCGTGCCTCACTGTGGGCCTACCTACTCTGTTGGAGAAGCGATGCCCGATCCTCAACTTCTGTCTTTGGCCGCCGCCCCTTCTCCATGGTCAGCCGACGCTGGAGGTCTTCTTTCTTGATGGCAGCGCATTCAGGCCACTTCCACAGCCTCAGGAACTGCCAACTCCTCCCCTTTACAGTGTCTTTTCTGGTGACCTGGGCCAAGTGCCCAGCGTCACTCCTTATATGCGGTTCAGCCCTATGGGCCTGCCTACTTGTGGGCACGCAAACTAATGGGGCCTAGTACCCCTTAACTGGCCAAAGGTCTAAAGCCTGACTTTTAGCCATGGGCCTAGTATCTGCCTACCATGGGGCAGTTTGGCTGACCTAGGCCTAATGCCCAGAGTCACCATATACACCTATGGGGGCCACACTTAACCGATAGGGCCTAGTGCCCTCTGACATGCCCACAGGCCTAAGCCTGAACTGGTCCACAGGCCTAGTGCTTGACCTCTGCACCCTGGGCCAAAGGGCCCGCATAGCGCGTCACAGGCCTAGTGTCTGATTTGACCCCAAGGGCCTAATGCCCAAAATCTGGTGGTATAGTGGGGAAGGGGGTGTCTTGCGTGTATCACTGGGAGCCTACCTACACTGTCGGGGAAGCGCTTACCGGTCCTCAACTTCTGTCTTTGGCCGCCGCCCCTTCTCTGCGTTCAGGCGGCGTTGATGATCTTCTTTCTTGATAGCAGCGTATTCAGGCCTCTTCCGCGGCCTCAGGAACTGCTCCCGCAGCATCCTCTTCACTCTCCGGCCACTGCGATCCCTTCTTCTTTCTTCTATGACGTCCGTCTTCTTCGGTCCCAGCAGTGGCAGCCCAGCATCTCCAGAAATGCTGGGCACACCCCCAAAGTGTTGCACCTCCCAAAGCTCCTGTCAATCCTACAGGGGGTTTCATAAAACAAACTGCTATCAGACATCGGTGCTTATAACACTGTCGTCATCTTGATAAAGACGCTGCACAGCGTAGAAATGTATAGAAACAGTGTTTTGATATTGGTCTGACAACCAAAATCCATATTTCTGAACCCACTGCGTATTGATACCCAGGTTACATTTTCCAGTGGATTGTATATAACATCATTATGGTACAGTTGTCTTGTCCAATCGTATGTATTTATCACTTCTAATAAATACTTTTGGATTAGAATACGGTTCTTTCTGGTTCCATATATATATATGTTATTTGAGACATCAGTCTCTATCATTATCCAGCAATAGGGACTACAGAAGTCCAAAGAAACCTTTATGTGCGTCACATCTATTTGTTACAAGTAAGCATACATGTAAAAATCTGCTCAAGTTTGCATCTATCACCACTTTGAGTGTCGACGTACAGGAATAAGAGACTTATAATTGGATTGGACCTTCCACACACTCTTCCCTTCCTTGTATCACCGACTGGTGGAGCTGTGTTTATTTACAGTATTACACTATTGTGTGATTTTCTTGTTTCTATGTGATTACCATCGGACATTACATCGTTTGACTCTATTGTGAAATAACCACATTGAGGATCAACAAAAGTTTGGGACATTTTAAAGCGCAAGTGAGGTTGTACCCTTTTTCTTTTCCATATGTTGTTATAGGTTGGTGACCTATTTTGTACTATCTCGTGCTACTTCATTGTGCAGCGCCATAGGAGGAATTGTTTATTGTATTCTTCAGCTCCTGCCCGGCCTCTGATGTCAGACAGGGGCGGTGCCTATGATGCAACCAGAGCTGATTGGCTACAGCAGAGTATACTAGGGTGCCTGCTGTGGTTTCTCCTCCCTTTTTGCTCACCTCCGTGGCTTCAGCTTCGGGGGTGGCTTTAACTTTTTCAGAGTTTAATGAAGAGCTGAGAGAAGATGAAGCTATTTTCTCGACGGAAGGCATCGGTGTCTGGTCCGCCCGAGACTTCAGGTGAGGCACAGCCAGATTAAGGGAGGGCCCAGGGGATACGTTACCCCGGGCCCCATAGCCTCTCAGGGCCCCCTGTGCTGGACCAATTTGTTTTTCAGAGTGGAGACAACCTTGTCTCCATCTCTGCAGCGGTCAGGACCGCCCCCATGCACAATCAGAACGCCTGCCTGGCTGCTCCTCACAGAGAGATCTGATTGGCAGAACTCTCTGCATTGGATACAGTGCACCCACACAGCTGAGGCCGGGAGGTACTGAGCATGTGCAGTAGCAGCTCAGCTCATATGGACTCCGGCAGTGACACGCCTCTTACTTATTTGGTTAATTTTGTATTTTGTGTGTGTATGCGTGTGTGTGTATTTGTAGGTATGCGGTGTGTGTATGTATGTATGTATGTATGTATGTATGGTGTGTGTGTGTAGGTATATGATGTGTGTATATGTGTGTGTGCGTGCTATGTGTGTTTGTAGGTGTGCTGTGTATGTATGTATGTATGTATGTATGGTGTGTGTGTATGTATGTATGTGTATGTATGTATGTATGTATGTATGTATGCATAATATGTGTGTGTGTTTGTATGTATGCTGTATGAGTAGGTATGCTGTGTGTATGTATATATATATGTATGTATGTATGTATGTATGTATGTATGCTGTGTGTGTTTGGATGCATAGTGTGTGTGTGTGTTATATGTGTGTGTATTCATGATATGTGTGTTTGTAGGTATGCTGTGCATGCATGTATGTATGTATGTATGTATGTATGTTGTGTATATGCAAGTATGCTGTGTGTGTGTGTGTGTGTGTGTGTATGTATGGTGTGTGTGTGTGTGTATGCTGTGTGAATGCATGTATGTATGGTGTGTGTTTGTATATATGTATATGAACACATGCATATTATATATATATATATATATATATATATATATTGGGACTATATCAGTAGGGATTGCAAAGTCTGCTAAGATGCAGAACTTGCAATCCTTGTGTGATCGCATGCTGACAGCTGCCCATCGCAGGGCAAGACCACCCAGCATGCTGACCGCCACCGCCACCCCCTCCCCCCCTTGAGCAAGCAGAATTTGCGATTGCACAGCAATTTCTGCTTGATTGCAAATAATGGGTAGCCTCCTGCCGGCGCAGGCCGCCAACATTTTTGTGATAGCAGCGGCTGTGTGTGACATCATACAGCCATCCCGACCACGCCGCTGCCGCACTCCATTCACGCCGCCGCGCACCCGCAATGCTCCGTTTCCAGCTAGGAATTGTAACGTTGCTGCCCAATGAACGTCCACCCTCCATGCCCACGAATGCCTCTGCCTGATTGTCATGCAGAGATGTTCGCATTTTCTGCTGGAGCGCGCAGGAAATGTGGGTGCATGCGCAGGAGAGGCCCTGCGGATTTGCCCGCTTCCTTTTAGTAATTCTTGCAGTTGGATCGCAAATAGTCGACCATAGTCCTCAGGGCGCCCCCTTGACTTTAGTTCCCCAGACCCCCGTAGCCTTTATCTCGCTCTGAGATGAGGCACCGGGGGAATCAGACGATGATGATAGATCTTCCTCCTCCTCTTCGCTGTCACCTTCTGCTACTAGCGCGGTCAGGGTATAGAAGCGTTCTGCTAAGTATGCTAGACAAGAGGCTGTTAGGTGCGGCTAAGCTCCGGCGGGTTTAGATAGTTTGCGCAGGGCTTAGCAGCGTTTAGGCGCATGCAGGACTTGTTGCGCTGTTTGTTGGTCTTGTACGTCTCCCCCTGTCCTCCCTACTCGGGGATTAGCTACTCGCCACTGTTGGCAGTGGGAGTCTAGAGGGATTTAACAATTTTTTACCTGGACTGACGGACTTAATTCGGCTTAATTATACTTGATTTGGCTAATTGGATTTTAATTATATGTCCCTCAGCAGGTTTTAAGTTTTACCTCTAGCCGAGTTTACTTGTGTGACCCCCCCCCCCCCCCTATTTATTTGTTTTACCTCCTATCCTATTGTATCTATATGTTGCTTCGATTGGCCTGAAGCTCGTTTACATGGAATTTCCATGCTATCTTTTTTTCTTTTTGGCAGATCCTCATTTCATTATGTTTCAACAGAACTGTTTCTATTTTACGTGTCAGTTTGATAATTTTCTCTGGTTCTTTCCATCCCTTATAGGTTTGCTGGGCGATAGGCGCAAGGATGGCATAGCTGCCCGCTTATGTCTTCTGCTCGGCTAGGTTTATGGCTTTAAGTTTACGCCTTTAAAGCTCATTTAAATAAATAGATAACAGTTTCTGCCAAATTCATGTCTCCGTGTCGTTAATTTATATAAGGTTTATGTTGGTTATCACTGATGCATACACAGGGCAATCCTCAGCCGTTAGGAGGGTAATTAGAACCCTTGCTGCCCCCAATGCTGTAGCTGTGTGTATGTTATCAGGGGTAAGAGGGGATGTGTCTGAGGACTGGAAGCCAGTAGCAGCTTACTTATACCCCTTTTCCACTAGCTCCTTAAAACACGGGTAAATGCGCGGGGGCACGCATTTACCCGTGTTTTTCCGTAGTGGAAAAGGGTCCCCCTGCAAATTCCTGGATCAAGTGATCCGGGAATCCTACCCAGGTAGCTAGCCGGGTTGAACACGTGTTTAACCCGGCTAGCTGTCTAGTGTGAACGGGAGCCGTGTCGAGGCGACACGGCTCCCATTCACAGTGTATGGGAGGGCAGCGCTGGGAGATCATGTGATCTCCCAGCGCCGCCCCTGCCGTGTCACTAGCAACGTCACCAACCCGGCAATATGCGGGGAGCACTGTCTGAAAGGGGGCTGTAGCACGGGTCGCAGCCATGTCAGGCGACGCGGCTGCGACCCGTGCTACTAGTGAAAAAGGGGTATTATATAGCATGCCAGAGCTGTACAGCAATGTCCATAGGGGTTATACATGTAACATGGTTACAGACTAGCACATCTCGTTACTAATATACTAGATAATAGAAGGGGAGGAGTGAGCTCTACTACAGCAGCAACAGCTGACTTTCTGCAGGAGGAGAGGACACAAAGGGGGAGAAATCCTGAAGATGCCAGTGGCAAGAGCTGATCAGGGGAAGCAGAGGAGGGGTCATTGGCAGAGACAAGTGGGTGGGAGTGTAAGGTAAACTGAGAAGGGATCTGTAGGGAGAAGAGTGGGTAAGGGCTTTGTAGGTGAGTATGAGGAGCTGCATTTTATCTGTGGGGTATAGGGAGCCCATGTAGTACCTGCCACAGGTGAGCAGCAGAGGCAGAGCGACGAAAGGGAAAATGAGGTGGGCAGCACAGGTAAGGGTAGACTGAGTAGGCGAGATGGTTATTGGGATTACCAGAGAGGAATAGATTACAGTAATCCAGGTGAGAGAGGAGGGGATGGTGAATGAGGGGTTATATTAGCTTCAGCTCCAGGAGAAAGAGGAGGGGATGGTGAATGAGGGGTTATATTAGCTTCAGCTGATACTGGAGATAATATGGAGGTGGAAGCAGCAGGATTGGGTGAGGGACTAAATGTGGGGAGATAAGAGGGAATACAGATTATAGATTGCACCAATGGGCACCCTAAATGGCAGCATGAATGTATTCTAATAGCATGACTAATGGTACAATGGGACTGGTGCCAGTTACTCACTGTGCCTTCCGCTCTCTGCTCAGCTGCTGCTGATCCAGCCTCTTCCTTATCTCCCTGCTAAGCTCCTCCTCCTGCCGCTCCAATGTCTTAGCAGCACGTCCAGCCAGGAGCCTCTGCCCGTTTCACTCAGTGTCCCGCTGCTTCTCCTTTTCCTTCTTCCTCTGAAAAAGCAACATGTGATCATGAAAAATAATACTTAGGAATATTTTATTGCCCGCCGCTAACCTCTGACATGGGACCACAGAGTAGTCCATGGTGCATACCACATAATGCACAGCCGTCAGGCGATGCATGCATCAGTAGGGGGTGATGGAGAGGGATCCAGAGCGTCAGCTACTGGAGACAAGCTCTGGAATGCTTCACACGCTGGAACATGGTAAATCTGACAGTATAGCAGCCTCTGTAGAAACCTATTGGGGGTCCTTCATACTTGCCTACCTGACCCTCTCCATGAGGGAGAAAATGCTCTGTTCCTGGACTTTCCTGGTAATGTATGCTTGCCATCACCTGTGGTGAACTAGTTAATTGATAAGAAAGGTGTTTCACCACAGGTGATGGCAATCATACATTACCAGGAAAGTCCAGGAACAGAGCATTTTCTCCCTCATGGAGAGGGTCAGGTAGGCAAGTATGGGGTCCTTTGAGGTTAGAAATGGAGTGGCTGTGGCAGATATTGGTGAAATCTGCTGCGTTCTATCCATGTTATATTCAAGGGATCCTTAATATTTGTGGGTAACAGCAGAAAATGGGTGTTTTTGTGGGGGACATCCCACAAATAGTGTTTAATACATATGCCCCATAGTGGTATCAAACATGAGAGATCATCAGGGCCGGACTGGGACTAAAAATAGGCCCTGGCATTTTTGAAGCACACAGGCCCACCTCTGTGACTCCTCCCCTTACTATTCCTGACTCCTCCCACTTATTAGTCTATGCTCTTACAAATATAATTAATATTCTAACAACATACAAGCGTACATCATTCTCTATTAAAATACACACAACCAGTGGTTGAAGTGGAAATTTTGAAGTGGGGGTATGGAAATGTGAAGTTTGTAATTAAGCACGCGCTCCGAAAAAGGAGGCGTGGCCACTCAAAAAGGGGCGTGGCCTTCAGTGTAGTTTACCACACCATACACCCCTTACGCATTATGCACCACAATAGTAGGACCCTTTATACTACAGGTTGAGTATCCCTTATCCAAAATGCTTGGGACCAGAGGTATTTTGGATATGGGATTTTTCCGTATTTTGGAATAATTAGATACCATAATGAGATGTCATGGTGATGGGACCTAAATCTAAGCACAGAATGCATTTATGTTACATATACACTTTATACACACAGCCTGAAGGTAATTTTAGCCAATATTTTTTGTAACATTGTGCATTAAACAAAGTGTTTCTACATTCACACAATTCATTTATGTTTCATATACACCTTATATACACTGCCTGAAGGTCAATTAATACAATATTATTAATAATTTTGTGTATTAAATAAAGTTAAGCTATCAAAAAACAAAGGTTTCACTATCTCACTCTCACTCAAAAAAGTCTGTATTTCTGAATATTTCGTATTTCGGAATATTTGGATATGGGATACTCAACCTGTATCTAGTACTGGTGCCTCTTTCACATTATACCACACAGTATGAGCCAAAATTCACATTATAGCACCCGGTATGAGCCGAAATTTACATTATATGCCCGCAATAGTGCAGTGCCAGATCCACAATTGCCCCCACAGTGCCAGGTATACAAATGCCCCCACAGTGCCAGGTATACAAATGCCCCACAGTGCCAGGTATACAAATGCCCCCACAGTGCCAGATCCACAAATGCCCCCACAGTGCCAGATCCACAAATGCCCCACAGTGCCAGGTATACAAATGCCCCCACAGTGCCAGATCCACAAATGCCCCCACAGTGCCAGGTATACAAATTTACCCACAGTGCCAGGTATACAAATGCCCTCACAGTGCCAGATCCACAATTGCCCCCACAGTGTCAGATCCACAATTGCCCCCACAGTGTCAGATCCACAAAAGCCCCCACAGTGCCAGGTATACAAATGCCCCACAGTGCCAGGTATACAAATGCCCCCACAGTGCCAGATCTACAAATGCCCCCACAGTGCCAGATCCACAAATGCCCCACAGTGCCAGGCATACAAATGCCCCCACAGTGCCAGATCCACAAATGCCCCCACAGTGCCAGGTATACAAATGCTCCCACAGTGCCAGATCCACAATTGCCCCCACAGTGTCAGATCCACAATTGCCCCCACAGTGTCAGGTAATACCTGAAACTGTGGGGGCAATTGTGGATCTGACACTGTGGGGGCAATTGTATACCTGACAGGTATACAAATGCCCCCCCAGTGCCAGGTAAACAATTGCCCCCACAGTGCCAGGTATACAAATGTCCCACAGTGCCAGCCAATTGCCCCCACAGTGCCAGGTATACAATTGCCCCCACAGCAACCAGTGCTGCAGCTGCTTACTGCTGCTGCACTGCTGCTGCTGCTTCTCCTCCGGGGCTCCCGCTGTGAGGGACGGGTGAGTCAGGAGAGGTAGCGCCCACCAGCGCGGCAGTGTCTGGCACGGCGGCGGCATATAGCGGACTTCGTGAGCCAATCAGAGCTCGAGGACCGGCGGCTTCTGATTGGCTGCCGGTCCGCGAGCTCTGATTGGCTCACGAACCGGCGGCTGGTTTGAAGTCCGCTATACGCCGCCGCGCCAGACACAGCCGCGCTGGCGGGCGCTCTCCTCTCCTGACAGCTGAGACACGCTGCCGCCGGACTGAGCGGCAGCATGTATCAGTGAGCGCTGGACCGGCCCACGTGGCCATCAGCCCTTCTGGCATTTGCCAGAAGTGCCAGATGGCCAGTCCGGCCCTGGAGATCATTATAGTACAGAAAGAAATTTGGGCCCATTAGCGATAGTAACACCGTCGCGTCACATGCACAGTGTGACTTAAAATAAGATTTTACTCACCGGTAAATCTATTTCTCGTAGTCCGTAGTGGATGCTGGGACTCCGTAAGGACCGTGGGGAATAGCGGCTCCACAGGAGACTGGGCACAACTAAAGAAAGCTTTAGGACTACCTGGTGTGCACTGGCTCCTCCCTCTATGACCCTCCTCCAGACCTCAGTTAGGATACTGTGCCCGGAAGAGCTGACACAATAAGGAAGGATTTTGAATCCCGGGTAAGACTCATACCAGCCACACCAATCACACCGTATAACTCGTGATACTATACCCAGTTAACAGTATGAAATATAACTGAGCCTCTCAACAGATGGCTCAACAATAACCCTTTAGTTAAACAATAACTATATACAAGTATTGCAGACAATCCGCACTTGGGATGGGCGCCCAGCATACACTACGGACTACGAGAAATAGATTTACCGGTGAGTAAAATCTTATTTTCTCTGACGTCCTAAGTGGATGCTGGGACTCCGTAAGGACCATGGGGATTATACCAAAGCTCCCAAACGGGCGGGAGAGTGCGGATGACTCTGCAACACCGAATGAGCAAACACTAGAGATGAGCGGGTTCGGTTCCTCTGAATCCGAACCCGCCCGAACTTCATGTTTTTTTACACGGGTCCGAGCGACTCGGATCTTCCCGCCTTGCTCGGTTAACCCGAGCGCGCCCGAACGTCATCATCACGCTGTCGGATTCTCGCGAGGCTCGGATTCTATCGCGAGACTCGGATTCTATATAAGGAGCCGCGCGTCGCGGCCATTTTCACACGTGCATTGAGATTGATAGGGAGAGGACGTGGCTGGCGTCCTCTCCGTTTAGAAATTAAAATAGATAGGAGAGTGAGAGTGAGACACTTCATTTACTTACTGGAGCTTAGGAGGAGTTATACTAGTGACTGATGACCAGTGACCTGACCCACCAGTGCAGTTTTATAATTTATTATTATTTAATAATCCGTTCTGTTCTTGTTCTCTGCCTGAAAAAAACGATACACAGTGACTCAGTCACACTCACATACCATATCTGTGCTCAGCCCAGTGTGCTGCATCATCTATGTATAATATCTGACTGTGCTCACACAGCTTAATTGTGGGGGAGACTGGGGAGCAGTTATAGGTTATAGCAGGAGCCAGGAGTACATATTAAACAGTGCACACTTTTGCTGCCAGAGTGCCACTGCCAGTGTGACTGACCACTGACCACTGTGACCAGTGACCTGACCACACTGACCACCAGTATAGTATATTGTGATTGTCTGCCTGAAAAAGTACACTCGTCGTGTGACTTGTGTGGTGTTTTTTTATTCTATAAAAATTAAAAAACTCATTCTGCTGACAGACAGTGTCCAGCAGGTCCCTCATTATATAATATATACCTGTCCGGCTGCAGTAGTGATATATATATATTTTTCATATCATTATTTATCATCCAGTCTATACTAGCAGCAGACACAGTACGGTAGTTCACGGCTGTAGCTACCTCTGTGTCGGCACTCGGCAGTCCATCCATAATTGTATACCACCTACCCGTGGTTTTTTTTTTCTTTCTTCTTTATACATACTACATCTCATTATCATCCAGTCTATATTAGCAGCAGACACAGTACAGTACGGTAGTCCACGGCTGTAGCTACCTCTGTGTCGGCACTCGGCAGTCCATCCATAATTGTATACCACCTACCCGTGGTTTTTTTTTTCTTTCTTCTTTATACATACTACATCTCATTATCATCCAGTCTATATTAGCAGCAGACACAGTACAGTACGGTAGTCCACGGCTGTAGCTACCTCTGTGTCGGCACTCGGCAGTCCATCCATAATTGTATACCACCTACCCGTGGTTTTTTTTTTCTTTCTTCTTTATACATACTACATCTCATTATCATCCAGTCTATATTAGCAGCAGACACAGTACAGTACGGTAGTCCACGGCTGTAGCTATCTCTGTGTCGGCACTCGGCAGTCCATCCATAATTGTATACCACCTACCCGTGGTTTTTTTTTCTTTCTTCTTTATACATACTACATCTCATTATCATCCAGTCTATATTAGCAGCAGACACAGTACAGTACGGTAGTCCACGGCTGTAGCTACCTCTGTGTCGGCACTCGGCAGTCCATCCATAATTGTATACCACCTACCCGTGGTTTTTTTTTCTTTCTTCTTTATACATACATACTACATCTCATTATCATCCAGTCTATATTAGCAGCAGACACAGTACAGTACAATAGTCCACGGCTGTAGCTACCTCTGTGTCGGCACTTGGCAGTCCATCCATAATTGTATACTAGTATCCATCCATCTCCATTGTTTACCTGAGGTGCCTTTTAGTTGTGCCTATTAAAATATGGAGAACAAAAATGTTGAGGTTCCAAAATTAGGGAAAGATCAAGATCCACTTCCACCTCGTGCTGAAGCTGCTGCCACTAGTCATGGCCGAGACGATGAAATGCCAGCAACGTCGTCTGCCAAGGCCGATGCCCAATGTCATAGTACAGAGCATGTCAAATCCAAAACACCAAATATCAGTAAAAAAAGGACTCCAAAACCTAAAATAAAATTGTCGGAGGAGAAGCGTAAACTTGCCAATATGCCATTTACCACACGGAGTGGCAAGGAACGGCTGAGGCCCTGGCCTATGTTCATGGCTAGTGGTTCAGCTTCACATGAGGATGGAAGCACTCAGCCTCTCGCTAGAAAACTGAAAAGACTCAAGCTGGCAAAAGCACCGCAAAGAACTGTGCGTTCTTCGAAATCCCAAATCCACAAGGAGAGTCCAATTGTGTCGGTTGCGATGCCTGACCTTCCCAACACTGGACGTGAAGAGCATGCGCCTTCCACCATTTGCACGCCCCCTGCAAGTGCTGGAAGGAGCACCCGCAGTCCAGTTCCTGATAGTCAGATTGAAGATGTCAGTGTTGAAGTACACCAGGATGAGGAGGATATGGGTGTTGCTGGCGCTGGGGAGGAAATTGACCAGGAGGATTCTGATGGTGAGGTGGTTTGTTTAAGTCAGGCACCCGGGGAGACACCTGTTGTCCGTGGGAGGAATATGGCCACTGACATGCCTGGTGAAAATACCAAAAAAATCAGCTCTTCGGTGTGGAAGTATTTCAACAGAAATGCGGACAACAGGTGTCAAGCCGTGTGTTGCCTTTGTCAAGCTGTAATAAGTAGGGGTAAGGACGTTAACCACCTCGGAACATCCTACCTTATACGTCACCTGCAGCGCATTCATAATAAGTCAGTGACAAGTTCAAAAACTTTGGGCGACAGCGGAAGCAGTCCACTGACCAGTAAATCCCTTCCTCTTGTAACCAAGCTCACGCAAACCACCCCACCAACTCCCTCAGTGTCAATTTCCTCCTTCCCCAGGAATGCCAATAGTCCTGCAGGCCATGTCACTGGCAATTCTGACGAGTCCTCTCCTGCCTGGGATTCCTCCGATGCATCCTTGCGTGTAACGCCTACTGCTGCTGGCGCTGCTGTTGTTGCTGCTGGGAGTCGATGGTCATCCCAGAGGGGAAGTCGTAAGCCCACTTGTACTACTTCCAGTAAGCAATTGACTGTTCAACAGTCCTTTGCGAGGAAGATGAAATATCACAGCAGTCATCCTACTGCAAAGCGGATAACTGAGGCCTTGGCATCCTGGGTGGTGAGAAACGTGGTTCCGGTATCCATCATTACTGCAGAGCCAACTAGAGACTTGTTGGAGGTACTGTGTCCCCGGTACCAAATACCATCTAGGTTCCATTTCTCTAGGCAGGCGATACCGAAAATGTACACAGACCTCAGAAAAAGAGTCACCAGTGTCCTAAAAAATGCAGCTGTACCCAATGTCCACTTAACCACGGACATGTGGACAAGTGGAGCAGGGCAGGGTCAGGACTATATGACTGTGACAGCCCACTGGGTAGATGTATGGACTCCCGCCGCAAGAACAGCAGCGGCGGCACCAGTAGCAGCATCTCGCAAACGCCAACTCTTTCCTAGGCAGGCTACGCTTTGTATCACCGCTTTCCAGAATACGCACACAGCTAAAAACCTCTTACGGCAACTGAGGAAGATCATCGCGGAATGGCTTACCCCAATTGGACTCTCCTGTGGATTTGTGGCATCGGACAACGCCAGCAATATTGTGTGTGCATTAAATATGGCCAAATTCCAGCACGTCCCATGTTTTGCACATACCTTGAATTTGGTGGTGCAGAATTTTTTAAAAAACGAGAGGGGCGTGCAAGAGATGCTGTCGGTGGCCAGAAGAATTGCGGGACACTTTCGGCGTACAGGCAGCACGTACAGAAGACTGGAGCACCACCAAAAACTACTGAACCTGCCCTGCCATCATCTGAAGCAAGAAGTGGTAACGAGGTGGAATTCAACCCTCTATATGCTTCAGAGGTTGGAGGAGCAGCAAAAGGCCATTCAAGCCTATACAATTGAGCACGATATAGGAAATGGAATGCACCTGTATCAAGCGCAGTGGAGAATGATTTCAACGTTGTGCAAGGTTCTGATGCCCTTTGAACTTGCCACACGTGAAGTCAGTTCAGACACTGCCAGCCTGAGTCAGGTCATTCCCCTCATCAGGCTTTTGCAGAAGAAGCTGGAAACATTGAAGGAGGAGCTAACACGGAGCGATTCCGCTAGGCATGTGGGACTTGTGGATGGAGCCCTTAATTCGCTTAACAAGGATTCACGGGTGGTCAATCTGTTGAAATCAGAGCACTACATTTTGGCCACCGTGCTCGATCCTAGATTTAAAACCTACCTTGGATCTCTCTTTCCGGCAGACACAAGTCTGCTGGGGTTGAAAGACCTGCTGGTGAGAAAATTGTCAAGTCAATCGGAACGCGACCTGTCAACATCTCCTCCTTCACATTCTCCCGCAACTGGGGGTGCGAGGAAAAGGCTCAGAATTCCGAGCCCACCCGCTGGCGGTGATGCAGGGCAGTCTGGAGCGACTGCTGATGCTGACATCTGGTCCGGACTGAAGGACCTGACAACGATTACGGACATGTCGTCTACTGTCACTGCATATGATTCTCTCAACATTGAAAGAATGGTGGAGGATTATATGAGTGACCGCATCCAAGTAGGCACGTCACACAGTCCGTACTTATACTGGCAGGAAAAAGAGGCAATTTGGAGGCCCTTGCACAAACTGGCTTTATTCTACCTAAGTTGCCCTCCCACAAGTGTGTACTCCGAAAGAGTGTTTAGTGCCGCCGCTCACCTTGTCAGCAATCGGCGTACGAGGTTACATCCAGAAAATGTGGAGAAGATGATGTTCATTAAAATGAATTATAATCAATTCCTCCGCGGAGACATTGACCAGCAGCAATTGCCTCCACAAAGTACACAGGGAGCTGAGATGGTGGATTCCAGTGGGGACGAATTGATAATCTGTGAGGAGCGGGATGTACACGGTGATATATCGGAGGATGATGATGAGGTGGACATCTTGCCTCTGTAGAGCCAGTTTGTGCAAGGAGAGATTAATTGCTTCTTTTTTGGTGGGGGTCCAAACCAACCCGTCATATCAGTCACAGTCGTGTGGCAGACCCTGTCACTGAAATTATGGGTTGGTTAAAGTGTGCATGTCCTGTTTATACAACATAAGGGTGGGTGGGAGGGCCCAAGGACAATTCCATCTTGCACCTCTTTTTTCTTTAATTTTTCTTTGCGTCATGTGCTGTTTGGGGAGGGTTTTTTGGAAGGGCCATCCTGCGTGACACTGCAGTGCCACTCCTAGATGGGCCCGGTGTTTGTGTCGGCCACTAGGGTCGCTTATCTTACTCACACAGCTACCTCATTGCGCCTCTTTTTTTCTTTGCGTCATGTGCTGTTTGGGGAGGGTTTTTTGGAAGGGACATCCTGCGTGACACTGCAGTGACACTCCTAGATGGGCCCGGTGTTTGTGTCGGCCACTAGGGTCGCTTATCTTACTCACACAGCTACCTCATTGCGCCTCTTTTTTTCTTTGCGTCATGTGCTGTTTGGGGAGGGTGTCACGATCCGGGTATCTGGACGCCATTTCTTACCCATCAGATGCCTCCTAAGGCTGGCTCAGCGCTCCAGGACCGGATCCCATCTGTTATCCTGATGTGTACATTCCTGTATCCTCTCCTGTCTCTCTGAGACGCTGTCACAGTAACGCCATATTACATCTGGCATGGCGTCTCCCGCGGCCTCCGCCGCCGTCCCTGAGCTTCTGCATGCAGAGTGTCAGAGTGGCGATTACGTCAGCCGCGGCCTCCGCTGTGTCCGCGTGGTTGGATGTGCACTTGTCAGCCTGGCGTCTCCTGTCGCCAGTGGCCGGCGCCGCCATTACTGTTTTCATTACCACATGGATTACAAACCAAACTTCCCTCCAAGTGTCTGCATGGGCGCAGCCATCTTGGATTCTGTCAGCTGATCATTTCCTCCAATCTGTTGTCAGTATTGTTAATCTGCATAATTGCCTAGCCAATCCCTTCCTTGCTGCAGGTATAAATACACTGTGCCTGAGCAAGGAAGGCGTCAGTGCTTTGGTTGTCAAACCTAGTTCCTGTTTGTCTCTCTCCTGTGATTGTCTTCCAGGTTCCAGCTCCTGTCTCAAGACTTCCACCATAGAGACCCGCACCAGCATTCCACCTGCGGTGTAGCCTGACTCTCCAATCCATTGTGGATTCATCTGTTTCCAGCTACAACATTACCTGCTTCCAGCTCAGCTTCCAGCAGAGTACAGCTTCCCTTAAAGGGCCGGTGTCCTTTCTACACTTTACCACTCTCCACCGGTATTATTATTTCTCCGCTCTCAAGTTCTACATTTCAGTTCATATTTCATCGCTCCCAAGTTCATTTATTATTTAACTGGTTCCAGCCAGTATCCACTCCGTGCTAACAACAGTCTGGTTCCAGCCAGTATCCACAGCAGCTGTTTTATCTTCAGCAACCCAGCTTTTCCTGGAACACCAGCTGGCACAATCCTGGGTTATCTCCATTGCTACAGTCGGGCCTGGTAAGGACTTTCCATCTAGAAGATCATAAGAACTATCTCACACTACCAGTGCCCTGTGGCTCCTGCCATCCTGTAGTACCCAGGAACTGTATTTATTCTTTGCTGACTTTTACGTTTTCTTTTACTGCTGCTGTGTTGCGGAGTTGTCATAATAAACATCATTGACTTTTATCCAAGTTGTCGTGGTCACGCCTTCGGGCAGTTATTATTCATGTTACTTACATGTCCAGGGGTCTGATACAACCTCCCAGGTTCCGGTACATCTCAGCCCCTACAACTGAGGCTGCCTCCCGTCAGCTCAGGCCCTCAGTTGTGACAGTAAGCACTGACCTAATGAATCCAGCCGGAGACCAGGATCAAGCGGCCAGGCCGATGCAAGAACTGGCAGCCCGACTAGAACATCAGGAGGCTGCACAGGGCCACATCATCCGCTGTCTCCAGGATCTCTCTACTCGGCTGGATGGGATTCAGACAACTCTCCGTGGATCAGGCGCGTCTGGTGCGTCAACCACAGTGACTCCAGCTATAACCCCACCCACCTTACCCATTTCTGCTCCACGTCTTCATCTTCCAACGCCAGCAAAATTTGACGGATCTCCAAGATTCTGCAGGGGATTTCTCAACCAGTGTGAGATTCAGTTTGAGCTACAACCTGGCAATTTTCCCAGTGACCGTACAAAAATTGCCTACATTATTTCTCTTCTCAGTGGCTCAGCCCTTGATTGGGCATCACCGTTATGGGAGAGGTCCGACACCCTGCTATCTTCCTACACTGCCTTCGTGTCAACATTCAGGCGCATCTTCGACGAGCCAGGCCGGGTAACCTCAGCTTCATCCGAGATTCTCCATTCACGCCAGGGGTCACGTACTGTAGGACAATATCTGATACAGTTCCAGATCCTGGCATCCGAACTGGCATGGAACGACAAGGCCCTGTATGCTGCATTCTGGCATGGCTTATCTGAGCGTATTAAAGATGAGTTAGCTACCAGAGACTTACCTTCTAAGTTAGATGAGCTAATCTCACTCTGCACGAAAGTTGATTTACGTTTCAGAGAGAGAGCAACTGAGCGTGGAAGATCATCTGCTCCAAAATCTTCTGCTCCTCCTCCTCGTCAACTGTCACCATCTAAAGATGAGCCCATGCAACTTGGCCGTTCCCGTTTAACTCCTGCTGAGCGCCGAAGACGTCTCTCCGAGTTTCTCTGTCTCTATTGTGCAGCTCCGTCTCACACCATTAATGCCTGTCCCAAACGTCCGGGAAACTCCAAATCCTAGCTCGCCAAGGAGAGGGCCGGCTAGGAGTAATGATCTCCTCTCCATCTCCTCAAGATTGTAATCTCCCAGTCTCGCTTCAAGTTGCTCAACGTTATCGAAACGTCATTGCCCTCCTTGATTCCGGAGCAGCTGGGAACTTTATTACCGAAGCCTATGTTAAACGGTGGTCCCTACCCACCGAGAGACTTCCTTCGTCCATTTCTTTAACTGCCGTGGATGGCAGCAAAATTTTTGATGCAGTTATTTCTTTAAGGACTCTACCAGTTCGTCTGAGAGTGGGAGTTCTTCATTCCGAACTTATTTCTTTTTTATTGATTCCAAGAGCCACACATCCTGTGGTCCTGGGCCTTCCATGGCTCCGTCTTCACAATCCTACAATTGATTGGACGACTACGCAAATCCTGGCATGGGGTTCCTCCTGTGCTGAGACATGTTTGTTTAAAGTATTGCCTGTCTGTTCTTCCTCCCCCAGGTCGTCTGATGTTCCACCTCCTCCATATCAAGATTTCACGGATGTGTTCAGTAAAGCTTCTGCTGATATCCTTCCTCCTCATAGAGAATGGGACTGTCCGATTGATCTCGTTCCAGGGAAGGTTCCACCTCGAGGCCGAACTTATCCGTTGTCTCTGCCTGAGACGCATTCTATGGAGGAATATATTAAAGAGAACCTAGCAAAGGGGTTCATTCGACCTTCTTCTTCTCCAGCCGGCGCAGGCTTCTTTTTTGTAAAAAAGAAAGATGGTGGTCTGCGGCCGTGCATCGACTACAGAGGTTTGAACGACATTACCATCAAGAACCGTTATCCTTTACCCCTGATTACTGAGCTCTTTGACAGAGTTAGCGGAGCTACCATCTTTACAAAGCTGGACTTGCGAGGTGCATACAATCTCATCCGGATCCGTGAGGGTGACGAGTGGAAGACCGCCTTTAACACCCGTGACGGACATTATGAGTACCTCGTCATGCCCTTCGGATTGAGCAATGCTCCAGCTGTCTTCCAGCATTTTGTCAATGAGATCTTCAGAGACATTCTATACCGTCATGTCGTGGTCTATCTAGACGATATCCTCATTTTTGCCAACGATTTAGAGGAACATCGTTTTTGGGTTAAAGAGGTTCTGTCCCATCTCCGTGTCAATCATCTCTATTGCAAATTAGAAAAATGCGTCTTTGAAGTCAAGTCCATTCCGTTTCTAGGGTACATTGTGTCCGGTTCCGGACTAGAGATGGATCCTGAGAAACTACAAGCAATCCAAAATTGGCCGGTACCCTTAACCCTCAAAGGGGTCCAGAGGTTCTTAGGGTTCGCCAACTATTACCGAAAGTTTATACGAGACTTTTCCACCATTGTGGCGCCTATTACTGCTTTCACTAAGAAGGGTGCTAACCCGTCCAAGTGGTCTGAAGAAGCCATGCAAGCATTTCATCTTTTAAAACAAAGGTTCATCTCTGCGCCTGTTCTGAAACAGCCTGACATCGACTCTCCTTTCATCTTAGAGGTGGATGCCTCCTCCGTTGGAGTAGGAGCGGTGTTATCTCAGAGGGCTAAAGATGGCCATTTACACCCTTGCAGTTTCTTCTCCCGGAAGTTCTCCCCAGCTGAGCGCAACTATGCCATTGGCGACCAGGAGTTGCTAGCCATCAAGCTCGCTCTAGAAGAGTGGAGGTATCTGTTGGAGGGAGCTTCTCATTCAATCACCATACTTACAGACCACAAGAACCTTTTATACCTGAAGGGCGCACAATGTCTCAACCCTCGTCAGGCCAGATGGGCACTTTTCTTTTCCAGGTTCGACTTTAAACTCCAGTTCTGTCCGGGCTCTCAGAATCGCAAGGCCGATGCCCTTTCCCGCTCATGGGAGCAAGAAAATGAGTCAGAGTCTTCAGACAAGCATCCTATTATAAATCCGTTGGCATTCTCCACGGTAGGGATGGACTCTACGCCCCCATCAGGGAAAAGTTTTGTGAAGCCGATGCTAAGGAAGAAGCTCATGCATTGGGCCCATGCTTCCCGTTTTGCCGGACATACAGGTATCCAAAAAACCCTGGAGTTTATCTCTAGGTCCTATTGGTGGCCAACTCTGAAAAAGGACGTCTTGGAGTTTATTGCATCTTGCCCAAAGTGTGCCCAACATAAAGTATCCCGCCAGTCGCCTGCGGGGCAACTGGTTCCACTATCCGTTCCCCGTCGACCATGGACCCACTTGTCGATGGATTTCATTACAGACTTACCCATGTGCAACAAGTTCAATACCATCTGGGTGGTAGTTGACCGGTTCACCAAGATGGCACACTTCATTCCTCTCACCGGTCTTCCGTCAGCTTCCAAGTTGGCTCAAGTATTCATACAAGAGATCTTCCGACTCCACGGTCTTCCTGAAGAAATTATCTCAGATCGAGGAGTTCAATTCACAGCCAAATTCTGGTGAAGTTTATGTCAAGTCCTCCAAGTCAAGCTAAAGTTTTCCACGGCTTACCATCCTCAGACCAATGGTCAAACCGAGAGGGTGAATCAGGACTTGGAGGCCTTCCTCCGCATCTATGTGTCCTCCTCTCAAGATGACTGGGTTCAATTACTTCCCTGGGCCGAGTTCTGTCATAACAACCAGTATCATTCTTCATCTGCTTGAACACCATTCTTCACTAACTTTGGATTCCACCCTAAAGTCCCTGAGTTCCAACCGCTTCCAGCAACTTCTGTTCCCGCAGTGGATATCACCTTGCATCAGTTTGCCAATATCTGGAAGAGCGTACGATCAGCTCTGCTCAAGGCATCGTTCAGGTACAAGAAGTTTGCGGATAAGAAGCGTCGAGCAGTTCCTGCTCTCAAGGTGGGTGATCGGGTATGGTTATCCACGAAGAATTTGAGGTTAAGAGTTCCCAGTATGAAGTTTGCACCTCGCTATATCGGTCCTTTCAAGATTGAACAAGTCATCAATCCTGTTGCTTACAGACTCCAGTTGCCTCCCTTCTTAAAAATACCCAGGACATTCCATGTTTCCCTGTTGAAACCGCTGATCTTGAATCGGTTTCATTCCTCACTTCCTCCAACTCCGAAAGTCCAAACTCAACGAGGCGTTGAGTATGAAGTGGCCAAGATCCTGGACTCACGTCACCGTTACGGTCAACTACAATATCTTATTGACTGGAAGGGTTATGGTCCTGAGGAACGTTCGTGGACCAATGCTTCTGATGTCCATGCTCCTGCCTTGGTCCGGAGATTCCATTCCAAGTTTCCTCAAAAGCCAAAGAAGTGTCCTGGGGCCACTCCTAAAGGGGGGGGGGGTGCTGTCACGATCCGGGTATCTGGACGCCATTTCTTACCCATCAGATGCCTCCTAAGGCTGGCTCAGCGCTCCAGGACCGGATCCCATCTGTTATCCTGATGTGTACATTCCTGTATCCTCTCCTGTCTCTCTGAGACGCTGTCACAGTAACGCCATATTACATCTGGCATGGCGTCTCCTGCGGCCTCCGCCGCCGTCCCTGAGCTTCTGCATGCAGAGTGTCAGAGTGGCGATTACGTCAGCCGCGGCCTCCGCTGTGTCCGCGTGGTTGGATGTGCACTTGTCAGCCTGGCGTCTCCTGTCTCCAGTGGCCGGCGCCGCCATTACTGTTTTCATTACCACATGGATTACAAACCAAACTTCCCTCCAAGTGTCTGCATGGGCGCAGCCATCTTGGATTCTGTCAGCTGATCATTTCCTCCAATCTGTTGTCAGTATTGTTAATCTGCATAATTGCCTAGCCAATCCCTTCCTTGCTGCAGGTATAAATACACTGTGCCTGAGCAAGGAAGGCGTCAGTGCTTTGGTTGTCAAACCTAGTTCCTGTTTGTCTCTCTCCTGTGATTGTCTTCCAGGTTCCAGCTCCTGTCTCAAGACTTCCACCATAGAGACCCGCACCAGCATTCCACCTGCGGTGTAGCCTGACTCTCCAATCCATTGTGGATTCATCTGTTTCCAGCTACAACATTACCTGCTTCCAGCTCAGCTTCCAGCAGAGTACAGCTTCCCTTAAAGGGCCGGTGTCCTTTCTACACTTTACCACTCTCCACCGGTATTATTATTTCTCCGCTCTCAAGTTCTACATTTCAGTTCATATTTCATCGCTCCCAAGTTCATTTATTATTTAACTGGTTCCAGCCAGTATCCACTCCGTGCTAACAACAGTCTGGTTCCAGCCAGTATCCACAGCAGCTGTTTTATCTTCAGCAACCCAGCTTTTCCTGGAACACCAGCTGGCACAATCCTGGGTTATCTCCATTGCTACAGTCGGGCCTGGTAAGGACTTTCCATCTAGAAGATCATAAGAACTATCTCACACTACCAGTGCCCTGTGGCTCCTGCCATCCTGTAGTACCCAGGAACTGTATTTATTCTTTGCTGACTTTTACGTTTTCTTTTACTGCTGCTGTGTTGCGGAGTTGTCATAATAAACATCATTTACTTTTATCCAAGTTGTCGTGGTCACGCCTTCGGGCAGTTATTATTCATGTTACTTACATGTCCAGGGGTCTGATACAACCTCCCAGGTTCCGGTACATCTCAGCCCCTACAACTGAGGCTGCCTCCCGTCAGCTCAGGCCCTCAGTTGTGACAGAGGGTTTTTTGGAAGGGACATCCTGCGTGACACTGCAGTGACACTCCTAGATGGGCCCGGTGTTTGTGTCGGCCACTAGGGTCGCTTATCTTACTCACACAGCTACCTCATTGCGCCTCTTTTTTTCTTTGCGTCATGTGCTGTTTGGGGAGGGTTTTTTGGAAGGGCCATCCTGCGTGACACTGCAGTGACACTCCTAGATGGGCCCGGTGTTTGTGTCGGCCACTAGGGTCGCTTATCTTACTCACACAGCTACCTCATTGCGCCTCTTTTTTTCTTTGCGTCATGTGCTGTTTGGGGAGGGTTTTTTGGAAGGGCCATCCTGCGTGACACTGCAGTGCCACTCCTAGATGGGCCCGGTGTTTGTGTCGGCCACTAGGGTCGCTTATCTTACTCACACAGCTACCTCATTGCGCCTCTTTTTTTCTTTGCGTCATGTGCTGTTTGGGGAGGGTTTTTTGGAAGGGACATCCTGCGTGACACTGCAGTGCCACTCCTAGATGGGCCCGGTGTTTGTGTCGGCCACTAGGGTCGCTTATCTTACTCACACAGCTACCTCATTGCGCCTCTTTTTTTCTTTGCGTCATGTGCTGTTTGGGGAGGGTTTTTTGGAAGGGACATCCTGCGTGACACTGCAGTGACACTCCTAGATGGGCCAGGTGTTTGTGTCGGCCACTAGGGTCGCTGAGCTTAGTCATCCAGCGACCTCGGTGCAAATTTTAGGACTAAAAATAATATTGTGAGGTGTGAGGTATTCAGAATAGACTGAAAATGAGTGGAAGTGATGGTTTTTGAGGTTAATAATACTTTGGGATCAAAATGACCCCCAAATTCTATGATTTAAGCTGTTTTTTAGGTTTTTTGGAAAAAAACACCCGAATCCAAAACACACCCGAATCCGACAAAAAAAATTCGGTTAGGTTTTGCCAAAACGCGGTCGAACCCAAAACACGGCCGCGGAACCAAACCCAAAACCAAAACACAAAACCCGAAAAATTTCCGGCGCTCATCTCTAGCAAACACAAGGCCCTCCTCAGCCAGGGTATCAAACTTGTAAAATTTAGCAAATGTGTTTGACCCCGACCAAGTAGCTGCTCGGCAAAGTTGTAAAGCCGAGACCCCTTGGGCAGCCGCCCAAGAACAGCCCACCTTCCTCGTGGAATGGGCTTTTACTGATCTAGGATGCGGCAGTCCAGCCGCAGAATGTGCAAGCAGAATCGTACTACTGATCCAGCGAGCAATAGTCTGCTTTGAAGCAGGAGCACCTAGCTTATTGGGTGCATACAGGATAAATAGCGAGTCAGTTTTCCTGACACTAGCTGTCCTGGAAACATAAATTTTCAGGGCCCTGACTACGTCCAACAACTTGGAATCCTCCAAGTCTTTAGTAGCCGCAGGCACTACAATAGGTTGGTTCAAATGAAAAGCTGATACCACCCTAGGGAGAAACTGGGGACGAGTCCTCAATTCTGCCCTATCCATATGGAAAATCAGATAAGGGCTTTTACATGACAAAGCCGCCAATTCTGACACACGCCTGGCCGAAGCCAAGGCCAACAGCATGACCACTTTCCACGTGAGATATTTCAATTCCACGGTTTTAAGTGGCTCAAACCAATGTGACTTTAGGAAATCCAACACCACGTTGAGATCCCAAGGTGCCACTGGAGGCACAAAAGGGGGCTGAATATGCAGCACTCCCTTAACAAATGTCTGAACTTCAGGCAGTGAAGCCAGTTCTTTCTGAAAGAAAATCGACAGAGCCGAAATCTGGACCTTAATGGAACCCAATTTTAGGCCCATAGTCACCCCTGACTGTAGGAAATGCAGAAAACGGCCCAGCTGAAATTCTTCCATTGGGGCCTTCCTGGCCTCACACCACGCAACATATTTCCGCCATATGCGGTGATAATGGTTTGCAGTCACTTCTTTCCTAGCTTTAATCAGCGTAGGGATGACTTCCTCCGGAATGCCCTTTTCCTTCAGGATCCGGCGTTCAACCGCCATGCCGTCAAACGCAGCAGCGGTAAGTCTTGGAACAGACAGGGCCCCTGCTGGAGCAGGTCCTGTCTGAGCGGCAGAGGCCATGGGTCCTCTGAGATCAGTTCTTGAAGTTCCGAGTACCAAGCTCTTCTTGGCCAATCCGGAACAATGAGTATAGTTCTTACTCCTCTTTTCCTTATTATCCTCAGTACCTTGGGTATGAGAGGAAGAGGAGGGAACACATAAACCGACTGGTACACCCACGGTGTCACTAGAGCGTCCACAGCTATTGCCTGAGGGTCTCTCGACCTGGCGCAATATCTTTCTAGCTTTTTGTTTAGGCGGGACGCCATCATGTCCACCTGTGGCCGTTCCCAACGGTTTACTATCAGCTGGAAGACTTCTGGATGAAGTCCCCACTCTCCCGGGTGGAGGTCGTGCCTGCTGAGGAAGTCTGCTTGTCCACTCCCGGAATGAACACTGCTGACAGTGCTAACACGTGATTTTCCGCCCATTGGAGAATCCTTGTGGCTTCTGCCATCGCCATCCTGCTTCTTGTGCCGCCCTGTCGGTTTACATGGGCGACTGCCGTGATGTTGTCTGACTGGATCAGTACCGGCTGGTTTTGAAGCAGGGGTCTTGCCCGACTTAGGGCATTGTAAATGACCCTCAGTTCCAGAATTTTTATGTGTAGGGCAGTCTCCTGGCTTGACCATAGTCCCTGTAAGTTTCTTCCCTGTGTGACTGCCCCCCAGCCTCGAAGGCTGGCATCCATGGTCACCAGGACCCAGTCCTGTATGCCGAATCTGCGGCCCTCTTGAAGATGAGCACTCTGCAGCCACCACAGCAGAGACACCCTGGTCCTTGGAGACAGGGTTATCAGCCGATGCATCTGAAGATGCGATCCGGACCACTTGTCCAACAGGTCCCACTGAAAGGTCCTTGCATGGAACCTGCCGAATGGAATTGCTTCGTAGGAAGCTACCATTTTTCCCAGGACTCGCGTACGGTGATGCACCGACACCTGTTTTGGTTTCAGGAGGCCTCTGACTAGAGATGACAGCTCCTTGACTTTCTCCTCCTGGAGAAACACTTTTTTTCTGTTCTGTGTCCAGAACCATCCCCAGGAACAGTAGACGTGTCGTAGGGACCAGCTGTGACTTTGGAATATTTAGAATCCAACTGTGCTGTTGTAGCACCTCCCGAGATAGTGCTACCCTGACCAACAACTGCTCCCTGGACCTCGCCTATATCAGGAGATTGTCCAAGTACGGGATAATTAAAACTCCCTTTTTTCGAAGGAGTATCATCATTTCGGCCATTACCTTGGTAAATACCCTCGGTGCCGTGGACAGACCAAACGGCAACGTCTGGAATTGGTAATGACAATCCTGTACCACAAATCTGAGGTACTCCTGGTGAGGATGGTAAATGGGGACATGCAGGTAAGCATCCTTGATGTCCAGTGATACCATGTAATCCCCCTCGTCCAGGCTTGAAATAACCGCCCTGAGCGATTCCATCTTGAACTTGAATTTTTTTATATAAGTGTTCAAGGATTTCAAATTTAAAATGGGTCTCACCGAACCGTCCGGTTTTGGTACCACAAACATTGTGGAATAGTAACCCCGTCCTTGTTGAAGGAGGGGCACCTTGACTATCACCTGCTGGGAATACAGCTTGTGAATGGCCTCTAGCACTGCCTCCCTGTCTGAGGGAGTTGTTGGCAAGGCAGATTTGAGGAAACGGCGAGGGGGAGACGTCTCGAATTCCAGCTTGTACCTCTGAGATACCACTTGAAGAATCCAGGGATCCACCCGTGAGCGAGCCCACTGATTGCTGAAGTTCTTGAGACGGGCCCCCACCATACCTGGCTCCGCCTGTGGAGTCCCAGCGTCATGCGGTGGACTTAGAGGAAGCAGGGGAGGACTTTTGTTCCTGGGAACTGGCTGTATGCTGCAGCTTTTTCCCTCTACCTCTGCCTCTGGGCAGAAAGGACCCGCCTTTAACCCGCTTGCCTTTTTGGGGCCGAAAGGACTGTACCTGATAATACGGTGCTTTCTTTGGCTGTGAGGGAACATGGGGTAAAAATGCTGACTTCCCAGCTGTCGCTGTGGAAACGAGGTCCGAGAGACCATCCCCAAACAACTCCTCACACTTATAAGGCAAAACTTCCATGTGCCTTTTAGAATCTGCATCACCTGTCCACTGCCGAGTCCATAACCCTCTCCTGGAAGAAATGGACATTGCACTTATTTTAGATGCCAGCCGGCAAATATCCCTCTGTGCATCTCTCATGTATAAGACTGCTTCTTTAATATGCTCTATGGTTTGCAATATAGTGTCCCTGTCTAAGGTATCAATATTTTCTGACAGGGAATCTGACCACGCAGCTGCAGCACTGCACATCCATGCTGAAGCAATAGCTGGTCTCAGTATAATGCCTGAGTGTGTATAAACAGACTTCAGGATAGCCTCCTGCTTCCTATCAGCAGGCTCCTTTAGGGCGGCCGTGTCCGGAGACGGTAGAGCCACCTTCTTTGACAGACGTGTGAGTGTTTTATCCACCCTAGGGGATGTTTCCCAACGTGACCTATCCTCTGGCGGGAAAGGGTATGCCATTAGTAATCTTTTAGAAATTACCAGTTTCTTATCGGGGGAAGCCCACGCTTCTTCACACACTTCATTCAATTCCTCAGATGGGGGAAAAACCACTGGTAGTTTTTTCTCCCCAAACATAATACCCTTTTTTGTGGTTCCTGGGGTAATATCAGAAATGTGCAACACATTTTTCATTGCCGCAATCATGTAACGTGTGGCCCTATTGGAATGTACATTAGTCTCATCGTCGTCGACTCTGGATTCAGTATCCGTGTCGACATCTGTGTCTGCCATCTGAGGTAGCGGGCGTTTTAGAGCCCCTGATGGCTTTTGAGACAGCTGGGCAGGCACGAGCTGAGAAGCTGGCTGTCCCACATCTGCTATGTCGTCAAACCTTTTATGTAAGGAGTTGACACTTTCACGTAATTCCTTCCACAAGTCCATCCATTCAGGTGTCGGCCCCGCAGAGGGTTTCATCACATTTATTGGCACCTGCTCCGCCTCCGCATAAGCCTCCTCATCAAACATGTCCACACAGCCGTACCGACACACCGCACACACACAGGGAATGCTCTGACTGAGGACAGGACCCCACAAAGCCCTTTGGGGAGACAGAGAGAGAGTATGCCAGCACACACCAACAGCGCTATATAACACAGGGATTAACACTGTAACTGAGTGATTTTTCCCAATAGTTGCTTGTATACACAATATTGCGCCTAAATTTAGTGCCCCCCCCTCTCTTTTTTACCCTATGTAGTCTGGAAACTGCAGGGGAGAGCCTGGGAGCGATCCTTCCAGCGGAGCTGTGAGGGAAAATGGCGCCAGTGTGCTGAGGGAGATAGCCCCACCCCTTTTTCGTCGGACTTCTCCCGCTTTTTTCTATGTATATCTGGCAGGGGTATTTTACACATATATAGTCTCTATGACTATATTATGTGTTATTTGCCAGCCAAGGCACTCAATATTGCAGCCCAGGGCGCCCCCCCCCCCCCCCCCCCAGCACCCTGCACCCATCAGTAACCAGAGTGTGAGGTGTGCATGGGAAGCAATGGCACACAGCTGCAGTGATGTGCGCTACCTTGATGAAGACCGAAGTCTTCTGCCGCCGATTTCCAGGACCGTCTTCTTGCTTCTGGCTCTGTAAGGGGGGCGGCGGTGCGGCTCCGAGAACAGACGATCGAGTTCGGGCCCTGTGTTCGATCCCTCTGGAGCTAATGGTGTCCAGTAGCCTAGAAGCCCAAGCTAGCTGCAAGCAGGTAGGTTCGCTTCTCTCCCCTTAGTCCCTCGTAGCAGTGAGTCTGTTGCCAGCAGATCTCACTGAAAATAAAAAACCTAAAATAAACTTTCTTTTTCTAAGAGCTCAGGAGAGCCCCTAGTGTGCATCCAGCTCAGCCGGGCACAAAATTCTAACTGAGGTCTGGAGGAGGGTCATAGAGGGAGGAGCCAGTGCACACCAGGTAGTCCTAAAGCTTTCTTTAGTTGTGCCCAGTCTCCTGCGGAGCCGCTATTCCCCATGGTCCTTACGGAGTCCCAGCATCCACTTAGGACGTCAGAGAAATGAATGCAAAGCTGGATGATAATTGCTCAACAACAGAAAAATCGGCTTTGTGTACAGCTCCGAATCAGGCCTTAGTACATATGTAACTATAGAGTAAAAAGGGGGACAGCCCCGGAACTGTCCCAGTGCTGTCACACTGATCCCCTGACCTTATACCCGCCCTAGTACTGTCTCACTGATACACTGACCCATCTGCCGCAGTACTGTTTCACTGATCCCCGGTCCCTTCCTGCCCCGGTACTGTCACACTGATCCGCTGACCCTACCTGCCCGGTACTGTCACACTGATCCCCTGACCCTTCCTGCCCCAGTACTGTCACACTGATCCCCTGACCCTACCTGCCCCGGTACTGTCACACTGATCACCTGACCCTTCCTGCCCCAGTACTGTCACACTGATCCCCTGACCCTACCTGCCCGGTATTGTCACACTGATCCCCTGACCCTTCCTGCCCCGGTACTGTCACACTGATCCCCTGACCCTACCTGCCCTGGTACTGTCACACTGATCCCCTGACCCTTCCTGCCCCAGTACTGTCACACTGATCCCCTGCCCCTACCTGCCCCGGTACTGTCACACTGATCCCCTGCCCCTACCTGCCCCGGTACTGTCACACTGATCCCCTGACCCTACCTGCCCCGGTACTGTCACACTGATCCCCTGACCCTACCTGCCCCAGTACTGTCACACTGATCCCCTGACCCTACCTGCCCCAGTACTGTCACACTGATCCCCTGACCTTATACCCGCCCCAGTACTGTCACACTGATCCCCTGACCCTACCTGCCCCGGTACTGTCACACTGATCACCTGACCCTACCTGCCCGGTACTGTCACACTGATCACCTGACCCTACCTGCCCCAGTACTGTCACACTGATCACCTGACCTTATACCCGCCCCAGTACTGTTACACTGATCCCCGGTCCATTCCTGCCCCAATACTGTCACACTGATCCCCTGATCCTTCCTGCCCCGGGACTGTCCCAATGATCCCCATTCACTATTGAAACTAAAACAGACACACTGTCCAGGGCACAGTAAAATGCTCCCACATGACAAAAGAAAGCCCCCAAAAATAAATAAAATGATAATATGGTCTTTGTAAGGTTTCCTCTGACAGCTAAAAATACCTACTGGAAAGTCCATTGGCTTCTGACTAAAGAGTAGACTAATCTTACACACTAGATGATTTGTGGTACAATCACGGTGCCAGCAAATACTCGGCATGACCATCATGTAGTGTGTACAAATCCTCGTTTCATGAATTGCGTGGTCGCATCTTTCCATCTGAGGTGCTGCACACCAGATGGCATGATGAGACGTACATTGCAGTGAGGTTCATTTCCCATCATTCCCTGCAGTAAAATGTGAGGAGCGGCAATTGCATGCCCAGCTTCAGTCTCCTAAAGCCTCTGAATTGATTAAAATGTGTATATAAACCACATAACTATAAATGTATACAGACTAATATAAAGTCTATATACATATTTTAATCAATTTAGAGGCTTTGGGAGGCTGGAGTTGGGCTTACAATTGCCGCTCCTTACACTGCAGACTTAATAATGTGAAAAGGAGACTATGGGGGTCATTCCGAGATGATCGCTCGCTAGCTACTTTTTGCAGCCGTGCAAACGCCTGTGCAGCCGAGCAGTACAAAAAACAGTTTGTGCAGTTTCTGAGTAGGTATGAACTTACTCAGCCGCTGCAATCACTTCAGCCTGTCCGGTCCCGGAATTGACGTCAGACACCCGCCCTGAAAACGCTTCGACAGGCCTGCGTTTTTCCAAACACTCCCAGAAAACGGTCAGTTGACACCCACTAACGCCCTCTTCCTGTCAATCTCCTTGCAATCGGCTGTGCGAATGGATTCTTTGTTAAATCCATCGCTCAGCAACGATCTGCTTTGTACCCGTACGCTGCGCCTGCGCATTGCGGTGCATAGGCATGCACAGTAGTGACCTGATCGCAGTGGAGCGAAAAATCCTAGCATGCGATCAGGGCGGAATGACCCCTATTTGCATTGGTAAGTAAAATGATGAATGAGCATGTGCAGGAGGAAAATCAGAAGGCTTTGTTTACTAAGTTCCAAAAACAAAGCCTTGTAGAATTTGCAGGAACAGACGTTATCACAACCGCTGTTCCTGTGACGTTTTATGCTGAGTAGCCTGAGAAAAAAGTGTTAAACATATTTTTTAATGTAGATATTGCCTGATAGATAATGATGGAGGCAATATCGACTTTCTTGCTGAATAGAACCCAATGAATCAGTCAGGCATGAGATTGGCAGGACGTCAGAGTGTGTACCCAGCATTAGTTTGTGCATCTGAAATGGAAATTAGATTGTAAGCTCTCATGAAGCAGGGACTGATGTGAGCTCGTAAACGTTCTCTGTCAAGCACTTCACATACTTGCCGACTTTTGGGCTGCTCTCTTCGGGAGAGAGCAGCCAGGTCGGCTCAGCAAGGGGGCGGGACAAAGGCGTTATGGGGCGTGGTAGAGGCAGGACAGGGCGTGGCTGTGTGATTGCGCCATGTAAGCCATACCCCCCGCTGTGTAATGCCGCTATTACCGGCATTATACAGTATGGGGCGTGGCTATGATGACGCGATTCAACAAGAATCGCGTCATCGCCTGCCCGGACCAACCACTTTACTCGCTAAGTGGGCGGCCGGGCAGAGGGGACCCCTGAAATCGGGAGACTTGCCTGCTCTTCCGGGGGCCGGGAGGGTCACCTAATTTTCGGGAGCCTCCCGGCCATTGCGGGTGAGTAGGCAAGTATGGCACTGCATAATATGTTATATGTCAGTATTACCCATTATTGTTACTGTCACAATGATCCCATACCCCTACCTGCCCCAGTGCTGTCACACTGATCCCCTGCCCCTCTCTGCCCCAGTGCTGTCACACTGATCCCCTGCCCCTCTCTGCCCCAGTGCTGTCACACTGATTCCCTGACCCTACCTGCTTCGGTGCTGTCACACTGACCCCCTGCCCCTACCTGCTTCGGTACTGTCACACTGATCCCCTGCTCCTACCTGCCCCAGTGCTGTCACACTGATCCCCTGCCCCTACCTGAACCAGTACTGTCATACTGATGCCTTGCCCCTAATTGCCCCAGTACTGTCATACTGATGCCCTGCCCTTAATTGCCCCAGTACTGTCACACTGATCCCCTGACCATACCTGCCCCAGTATTGGCACACACATCCCCTAACCTGGTACTGTCACACTGATCCACTGCCCCTACCTACTTTTATACTGTCACACTGATCCCCTCACCCTACCTGTCCCAGTACTGTCACACTGATCCTCTGCCCCTACCTGCCCCAGTACTGTCACACTGATCCTCTGCCCTGATACTGTCACACTGATCCCCTGCCCCTACCTGCCTCAGTACTGTCACACTGATCCTCTGACCCTACCTGCCCCAGTACTGTCACACTGATCCCCTCACCCTACCTGCCCCAGTACTGTCACACTGATCCCCTGCCCCTACCTGCCTCAGTACTGTCACACTGATCCTCTGACCCTACCTGCCCCAGTACTGTCACACTGATCCCCTGCCCCTACCTGCCTCAGTACTGTCACACTGATCCTCTGACCCTACCTGCCCCAGTACTGTCACACTGATCCCCTGCCCCTACCTGCTCCAGTACCGCCACACTGATCCCCTGAACCTATATACCCCAGCAGCTGCTTGTGCCTCCCCTGCCACTGACCTCACCGCATGCCACTGCACCCAGCATCTCTCCGGAAAAGTCCACTGGAAATGGTTACTGGTGTTTTATTCAGCAGTCCAGATGTTAATAGGCAGGAGCTGTGGGGTCCGTTTTTTGTCCCTTATAAACCGACGGGTTTCCACCCGTAATGCTGCGGGTCTTTTTCAAGGTGAAGTAAGGGATACTTTCCTGATCCATATCCTTATACCGTTCTTTAGCCAATAGGTGTCACGCTCGGCATAAGTTGGGGTTCTGACAACCGAGTTTTGGCTGAAGGGACAGCTACCTGTGAGGAGAGTAAACGAGGTGGCTGAATGTAATTCCTCCTCATGGGGTGGAAGCCAAACTAAGTGCTAACGTTGGCCGGAGGGCGTAAAGAAAAGGAGTACTTCGTAGGAAGATAACTGTAGTTTTAATGAATAATCAGGATGTACACGAATATTGGAGAAATTGAAGAAACTGGAAGAATTAGAGTCTATGGTTAAATGACTTGAAGAGTGAAGCTGAAGAACTCCGGTGAAGAAGAACTGAAGACTGTGTTATGATTAAAAGACGAGGCTGAAGTACTTGGACTTTGAAGAAATGAAGACTGGTTTGTGATTGAAAGATGAGGCTGAAGTACTTGGACTTTGAAGAAATTAAGATGTCTGCGGGAACCGCCGTTAGTACCTGGAGCTCCTCTATGACCAGGGACCCCGTGAGCGCTTCCACGAGTGGCAACAGACTTAGACAGCAGGACTGCAGCAGCGTTTAGGTAACCGATGGATGAAAGCAACCAGGACCAGGGAACCAGAAGTACCCTGGGAGCACAGAGCTGGAGAACCTTTCACAAGGAGGTAACTTGAAGCACTGGCACTCTCCCTCTGAGCCAGCCCCCTTTTGTAAGCGGAGAACACGCAGGATAGGCTGGACACAGATTGGGAACTTCATTGGTAATACTCTGGTCTCCAACATGGCTGCCACCAGCACAGGATACATACTTAGCTGTTAGCACACAGCTTTAGCCAGCTTCTGTCTCTGACACACTATACTCTGTCACCACCAGAGGACCTTACCGCAGCGATCCCCACCGCAGCGCCCGGCTCTCCAGACCCTCGGCCCCCGGCCCTTGCATACCCTCCAACTGTACCTTTTTAATAGGTACAGTACCTTTTTTTGATGGTCTGTACCAATTTTTGGCTCTCCAAACTTCCATTGAAAGTATAGGAAAAGGGGTGTGGCCACGCCCACTTTACCCGCGGGCACGCCCCTTTTCGTGTTTGTACCGATTTTTCTGTGTAAAATGTTGGAGGGTATGCCCTTGGTAGCCGCACATCCATCCAGGAGGACCCGCCGCCAGCAGCTCCCTGCCGCCGCAGCCGCACCAACCAGCGGGACGGTAACACGCGGGAGCACCCACCGGAGATAAGGCTCCAGAGCCTGACAATAGGAACTTAGATCCATAATTGGATTTAGCTGGTGATCCAAATTCAAAATTCCCCAGGTTGTCATGGAGATATCAACCTCCAATCCAGACAGAAGCCCGTCCACACTCCGTTGCGTCACTTCCAGGGGTGCGGTCTTTACACTCAGGGCGGCTTCCGACAGCCGCCTCACTCCGTGTTTGGCAATCACTATCGTCATATCCAGTAGATGGACATATTATATCGGTGGCTTCCGCCAACCCTTCTTTCTCTGACGTCCTAGTGGATGCTGGGTACTCCGTAAGGACCATGGGGTATAGACGGGCTCCGCAGGAGACTGGGCACTCTTAAAGAAAGATTAGGTACTATATCTGGTGTGCACTGGCTCCTCCCTCTATGCCCCTCCTCCAGACCTCAGTTAGTATCTGTGCCCGGCCAGAGCTGGATGCACCCTAGGAGCTCTCCTGAGCTTCCTAGAAAAGAAAGTATTTGTTAGGTTTTTTATTTTCAGTGAGATCTGCTGGCAACAGACTCACTGCTTCGTGGGACTGAGGGGAGAGAAGCGAACCTACCTGCTTGCAGCTAGCTTGGGCTTCTAAGGCTACTGGACACCATTAGCTCCAGAGGGATCGAACACAGGCCCAGCCTCGGTCGTCCGGTCCCGAAGCCGCGCCGCCGCCCCCCTTGCAGAGCCAGAAGACGGAAGAAACAGGGGGGGGCGCCCTGGGCTGCAATATGTATACCTTTTTGGCAAAATGCACATAATACAGTGTGCCTAATCCCCTGCCATAAATTTTATTAAAAAAGCGGGAGAAGCCCGCCGTGGAGGGGGCGGGGCTATCTTCCTCAGCACACCGGCGCCATTTTCTCTTCACAGCTCCGCTGGAAGGACGCTCCCCAGGCTCTTCCCTGCAGTATATACTACAAGAAGGGTAAAAAAGAGAGGGGGGGCACATAAATTTAGGCGCAAATTGTGTATTATAGCAGCTATTGGGAAAAATCACTCAGTATAGTGTGCATCCCTGTGATATATAGCGCTGTGGTGCGTGCTGGCATACTCTCTCTCTGTCTCCCCTAAGGACTTAGTGGGGTCCTGTCCTCAGTCAGAGCATTCCCTGTGTGTGTGCAGTGTGTCGGTACGGCTGTGTCGACATGTTTGATGAGGAGGCTTATGCGGAGGCGGAGCAGGTGCCGATAAGTGTGATGTCACCCCCTGCGGGGCCGACACCAGAGTGGGTGGATATGTGGAAGGTATTACACGACAGTGTCAACTCCTTGCATAAAAGGTTCGATGACATAACAGCTGTGGGACAGCTGGCATCTCAGCCCGTGCCTGCCCAGGCATCTCAAAGGCCATCAGGGGCTCAAAAACGCCCGCTACCTCAGATGGCAGACACAGATGTCGACACGGAGTCTGACTCCAATGTCGACGAGGACGAGACTGATGTACATTCCACAAGGGCCATCCGTTGCATGATTACGGCAATAAAAAATGTGTTGCACATTTCTGACATTAACCCAGGTACCACTAAAAAGGGTATTATGTTTGGGGAGAAAAAGCAGCCAGTGGTTTTTCCCCCATCAGATGAGTTGAATGAAGTGTGTGAAGAAGCGTGGCCTTCCCCCGATAAGAAACTAGTGATTTCTAAAAAGTTACTGATGGCGTACCCTTTCCCGCCAGAGGACAGGTTACGTTGGGAGACATCCCCTAGGGTGGATAAGGCGCTCACACGCTTGTCAAAAAAGGTGGCACTGCCGTCTCAGGATACGGCCGCCTTAAAGGAGCCTGCGGATAGAAAGCAGGAAGCTATCCTGAAGTCTGTATATACACACTCAGGTACTATACTGAGACCTGCAATTGCTTCAGCTTGGATGTGTAGTGCTGCCGCAGCTTGGTCCGATACCCTGTCAGATAATATTGATACCCTCGACAGGGATACGATTTTGCTAACCATAGAGCATGTTAAAGACGTCGTCTTATATATGAGAGATGCACAGAGGGATATTTGCCGGCTGGCATCTAGAATTAATGCAATGTCCATTTCTGCCAGGAGAGTATTATGGACTCGGCAGTGGACAGGTGATGCTGATTCTAAAAGGCACATGGAGGTTTTGCCTTACAAGGGTGAGGAATTGTTTGGGGATGGTCTCTCGGACCTCGTATCCACAGCAACAGCTGGGAAGTCGACATTTTTACCTCAGGTTTCCTCACAGCCTAAGAAAGCACCGTATTATCAGGTACAGTCCTTTCGGCCCCAGAAAGGCAAGCGGGTCAGAGGCGCTTCCTTTCTGCCCAGAGGCAAGGGAAGAGGGTAAAAGCTGCACCAGACAGCCAGTTCCCAGGAACAAAAATACTCCCCCGCTTCCTCTAAGTCCACCGCATGACGCTGGGGCTCTACAGGCGGAGCCAGGTGCGGTGGGGGCGCGTCTCTGGAACTTCAGCGACCAGTGGGTTCGCTCACAGGTGGATCCCTGGGTTCTGCAAGTAGTATCACAGGGATACAAGCTGGAGTTCGAGGCGACTCCCCCTCGCCGTTACCTCAAATCAGCCTTGCCTGCTGCTCTCAGAGAAAGGGAGGTAGTACTGGCGGCTATTCACAAGCTGTATCTTCAGCAGGTGATAATCACGGTACCCCTCCTTCAACAGGGACGGGGTTACTATTCCACAATGTTTGTGGTACCGAAACCAGACGGTTCGGTGAGACCCATTCTAAATTTGAAATCCTTGAACATTTATATAAGAAAGTTAAAGTTCAAGATGGAATCGCTCAGGGCGGTTATTGCAAGCCTGGAAGAGGGGGATTTTATGGTGTCATTGGACATCAAGGATGCTTACCTGCATGTCCCCATTTATCCACCCCACCAGGAGTACCTCAGGTTTGTGGTACAGGACTGTCATTACCAATTCCAGACGCTGCCGTTTGGTCTGTCCACTGCACCGCGGGTATTTACCAAGGTAATGGCCGAAATGATGATGCTCCTCCGAAAGAAAGGAGTCATAATTATCCCGTACTTGGACGATCTCCTTATAAAGGCGAGGTCCAAAGAGCAGTTGCTAGTCAACGTAGCACTATCTCAGGAAGTGCTGCATCAGCATGGCTGGATTCTGAATATCCCAAAGTCACAGCTGATTCCTGCGAAGCGTCTGCTGTTCTTGGGCATGATTCTGGACACAGAACAGAAGAAGGTGTTTCTCCCGGAGGAGAAGGCCCAGGAATTATCATCTCTGGTCAGGGACCTCCTGAAACCAAAGCAGGTGTCGGTATGGACTCTAAATATTACAAAGATAGGTAAGGACTAGATCTGTATTCCTCCCCGTGTATCAGTCTGGGACTTTGTGGGAGGTGGGCACCCCCGCGGCCGGTCATGCCTTGCTATGATATATGTAACATAATGCCAATTCTGTTATGCTTATGAGTATAATGGAAGTGTTATGCTTAGGTTATGTTGAACTAGGACACCGTTGCTCTGTGATTATATGTTTTACGAGAAATAATATCTATTGGAGGTATTATATGCTGTATACATGTACTGCTGTTCCTACACATACTGTGTGTGGGTAATTTTATGTGTGTTGTTTGTGTGAAGTGTTAAAGCAAAATTGAAAAACTTCAATAAAAAGCATTGAATTAAAAAAAAAGCAGGTGTCGGTGCATCACTGCACGCGAGTCCTGGGAAAGATGGTAGCTTTTTACGAAGCAATTCCCTCCGGCAGATTCCATGCAAGGATCTTTCAGTGGGATCTGTTAGACAAGTGGTCCGGATCGCATCTCCAGATGCATCGGTTGATCACCCTGTCCCCGAAGGCCAGGGTGTCTCTGCTGTGGTGGCTGCAGAGTGCTCATCTGCTCGAAGGCCGCAGATTCGGCATACAGGACTGGGTCCTGGTGACCACGGATGCAAGCCTCCGAGGTTGGGGGGCAGTCACCCAGGGAAGAAACTTCCAAGGACAATGATCGAGTCAGGAAACTTCCCTACACATAAATATTCTGGAACTAAGGGCCATTTACAACGCCCTGAGTCAAGCAGAACCCCTGCTTCAAAACCAACCAGTTCTGATTCAGTCAGACAACATCACAGCGGTCGCCCATGTAAACCGCCAGGGCGGCACAAGAAGCAGGAAAACTTCCCTACATATAAATATTCTGGAACTAAGGGCCATTTACAACGCCCTGAGTCAAGCAGAACCCCTGCCTCAAAACCAACCAGTTCTGATTCAGTCAGACAACATCACAGCGGTCGCCCATGTAAACCGCCAGGGCGGCACAAGAAGCAGGATGGCAATGGCAGAAGCCACAAGAATTCTTCGATGGGCGGAGAATCACGTGATAGCACTGTCAGCAGTGTTCATTCCAGGAGTGGACAACTGGGAAGCAGACTTCCTCAGCAGGCACGACCTCCACCCGGGAGAGTGGGGACTTCATCCAGAAGTCTTCAAGCTGATAGTAAATCGCTGGGATCGGCCACAGGTGGACATGATGGCGTCCCGCCTCAACAAAAAGCTAAAAAGATATTGCGCCAGGTCAAGGGACCCTCAGGCGATAGCTGTGGACGCTCTAGTGACACCGTGGGTGTACCAGTCGGTGTATGTGTTCCCTCCTCTTCCTCTCATACCCAAGGTACTGAGGATAATAAGAAAAAGGGGAGTAAGAACTATACTCATTGTTCCGGATTGGCCAAGAAGAACTTGGTACCCAGAACTTCAGGAAATGATCTCAGTGGACCCATGGCCTCTGCCGCACAGACAGGACCTGCTACAGCAGGGGCCCTGTCTGTTCCAAGACTTACCGCGGCTGCGTTTGACGGCATGGCGGTTGAACGCCGGATCCTAAAGGAAAAGGGCATTCCAGATGAAGTCATTCCTACGCTGATAAAAGCTAGGAAGGATGTGACAGTAAAACATTATCACCGCATATGGCGAAAATATGTTGCTTGGTGTGAGGCCAAGAAGGCCCCAATGGAGGAATTTCAGCTGTGTCGATTTCTGCACTTCCTACAGTCAGGAGTGACTATGGGCCTTAAATTGGGTTCCATAAAAGTCCAGATTTCGGCCCTGTCTATTTTCTTTCAAAAAGAACTGGCTTCACTGCCTGAAGTTCAGACGTTTGTTAAGGGAGTGCTCCATATTCAGCCCCCTTTTGTGCCTCCAGTGGCACCTTGGGATCTCAACATTGTGTTGGATTTCCTAAAATCACATTGGTTTGAGCCACTTAAAACCGTGGAGCTAAAATATCTCACGTGGAAAGTGGTCATGCTATTGGCCTTGGCTTCGGCCAGGCGTGTGTCAGAATTGGCAGCTTTGTCGTGTAAAAGCCCATATCTGATTTTCCATATGGACAGGGCAGAATTGAGGACTCGTCCCCAATTTCACCCAAAGGTGGTTTCAGCTTTTCATTTGAACCAACCTATTGTGGTGCCTGCGGCTACTCGTGACTTGGAGGATTCCAAGTTGCTGGACGTAGTCTGGGCCCTGAAAATCTATGTTTCCAGGACAGCTGGAGTCAGAAAAACTGACTCGCTATTTATCCTGCATGCAACCAACAAGTTGGGTGCTCCTGCTTCAAAGCAGACTATTGCTCACTGGATCTGTAGCACGATTCAACTTGCACATTCTGTGGCTGGACTGCCGCATCCTAAATCAGTAAAAGCCCATTCCACGAGGAAGGTGGGCTCGTCTTGGGCGGCTGCCCGAGGGGTCTCGGCTTTACAACTTTGCCGAGCTGCTACTTGGTCGGGTTCAAACACATTTGCAAAATTCTACAAGTTTGATACCCTGGCTGAGGAGGACCTTGAGTTTGCTCATTCGGTGCTGCAGAGTCATCCGCACTCTCCCGCCCGTTTGGGAGCTTTGGTATAATCCCCATGGTCCTTACGGATTACCCAGCGTCCACTAGGACGTCAGAGAAAATAAGAATTTACTCACCGTTAATTCTATTTCTCGTAGTCCGTAGTGGATGCTGGGCGCCCATCCCAAGTGCGGACTCTCTGCAATACGTGTATATAGTTATTGCTTAACTAAATGGTTTTGTTATGAGCCATCTGTTAATGAGGCTCATTTGTTATTCATACTGTTAACTGGGTATAGTTATCACAAGTTGTACGGTGTGATTGGTGTGGCTGGTATGAGTCTTACCCTGGATTCCAAATCCTTTCCTAGTAATGTCAGCTCTTCCGGGCACAGTTTCCCTAACTGAGGTCTGGAGGAGGGGCATAGAGGGAGGAGCCAGTGCACACCAGATATAGTACCTAATCTTTCTTTTAGAGTGCCCAGTCTCCTGCGGAGCCCGTCTATACCCCATGGTCCTTACGGAGTACCCAGCATCCACTATGGACTACGAGAAATAGAATTACCGGTGAGTAAATTCTTATTTTCATCTTTTTTGCCACCCAAAACCCAGAAGTGTCGCTTAGACGTGCTTAGAGCCTCTGATCTCTCCCCTATCCCATCTCTATAGCAACCGCAAGGGGGCAATACAACATATGCTCAACTGAGATAGGGGGAAGGGGCTCTCTCTCTGATATTTAAACTCTAATAATGAAAAGAGTAAACAAGGTCCATTTAGGTGTCCGGACATTTAGAATGTCCGGACACCTCGGCGGAAAATGACCTTGTTTACTCTTTTCATTATTAGAGTTTAACATTTTTCATTTGGATCACCAGCTAAATCCAATTATGGATCAGATTTCCTATTGGCTAAAGAACGGTATAAAGATATGGATCAGGAAAGTGTCCCTTATTTCATCTTGAAAAAGACCCGCAGCATCACGGGTGGAAACGTGTCGGTTTATAAGGGACAAAAAACAGACCCCATAGCTCCTACCTATTAACATCTGGACTGCTGAATAAAACACCAGTAACCAGTTCCAGTGGACGGAGAGACGCTGGATGACTGTAATTAGAACTGTTTTGAGAACTGTTTATTATCGGTTCTCAGAGCCGACCATAGGCATAGGCAAACTAGGCAATTGACTAGGGCATTTGATATGCCTAGGGGCATCAGCAGCTTCTGCTGATTCAAATGATATATGGCATGCTTATATTCTGTGTGTAGCACTTCACATGCAGACACAGCCACAGTCTCACACAGTATATAGGCATGCTGCATATCATTTTAATCAGTAGAAGCTGCTTGTGCATCCTAGCCACATATCAATGCAAATAAGATGCATTTTCATTCAAAAAAATCTGTATCCAAGCAGGGGCAGAGGTCACAGTGTTAGTGGCAGTGTGATTGCTGTGTACATGTGAGTGGGTTGGTTGTGCAGTAGTGTTCGGAATATGTGTAAGGAGCATTATGTGTGTCATGTAAAAATGCATTAATAATGTGCAACTATGCGTGTCATTATGTGTATAAGGGCATTAATAATGTGCGGCATATGTGTAAAAGGGTACTACTGTATGTGTGTCATTATGTGTATAGGGGCACTAATAATGTGCAGCAAATATGTAGGAAGCACTATGTGTGTCATTATGTGTATAAGGTAGTGATGAGCGGGTTCGGTTTTACTCGGTTCTAAACACGGCATCTTATTGGCTATCCAAAACACGTGACATCCGTGAACCACTAAGATGCCGTTTTGAGAACCGAGTAGAACCGAGTAAAACCGAACCCGCTCATCACTAGTATAAGGGCATTAATAATGTGCGGCTTATGTGTAAGGGACATTATGTGTAAAAGGGCATTAATAAAGGTTGTCATAATTTGTAAGGCACATTATGGGGTATATACAATTAGCGGCGAATCGCGGCAATTTTTCGCCCGTTTTTTAATTCTACACAATTCGACCGTCGAATTCCGGCAAGTGGGTGCCGGAATTCAACATATTCAATAAAAAACGGATTCGACAGTCCCGCTGTCGAAAAACGTCCGATTTGACGGATTTTGATCCGATTTAAAAAAAAACGAAAAAAAAAAAAAAAACGGTAAAAAACCCGAAAAAAATGGCATGGGGTACCCCCTCCTAAGCTTAACCAGCCTCGGGCTCTTCAAGCCGGTCCTGGTTCTAAAAATCCGGGGGGGGGGGGGGGGGGGGAATGACAGAGGATCCCCCGTATTTTTAAAACCAGCACCGGGCTCTGCGCCTGGTACTGGTGCAAAAAATACAGGGGACAAAAAGAGTAGGGGTCCCCCGTATTTTTTACACCAGCATCGGGCTCCACTAGCTGGACAGATAATGGCACAGCCGGGGGGTCACTTTTATACAGCGCCCTGCGGCCGTGGCATAAAATATCCAACTAGTCACCCCTGGCCGGGGTACCGTGGGGGAGTGGGGACCCCTTCAATCAAGGGGTCCCCCCCCAGCCACCCAAGGGCCAAGGGTGAAGCCCGAGGCTGTCCCCCCCCATCCAAGGGCTGCGGATGGGGGGCTGATAGCCTTGAGAAAATTGTAAGAATATTGTTTTCCAATAGTACTACAAGTCCCAGCAAGCCTCCCCCGCAAGCTGGTACTTGGAGAACCACAAGTACCAGCATGCGGAAGAAAAACGGGCCCGCTGGTACCTGTAGTTCTACTGGAAACTAGGGGTGACTAGTTGGATATTTTATGCCACGGCCGCAGGGCGCTGTATAAAAGTGACCCCCGGCTGTGTCATTATCTCTCCAGCTAGTGGAGCCCGATGTTGGTGTAAAAAATACGGGGGACCCCTACTCTTTTTGTCCCCCGTATTCTTTGCACCAGCACCAGGCGCAGAGGGGTTTTACCATCCCATTTAAAAAAAAATAAGAATTTACTTACCGATAATTCTATTTCTCGGAGTCCGTAGTGGATGCTGGGGTTCCTGAAAGGACCATGGGGAATAGCGGCTCCGCAGGAGACAGGGCACAAAAGTAAAGCTTTCCGATCAGGTGGTGTGCACTGGCTCCTCCCCCTATGACCCTCCTCCAAGCCAGTTAGGTACTGTGCCCGGACGAGCGTACACAATAAGGGAGGAATTTTGAATCCCGGGTAAGACTCATACCAGCCACACCAATCACACCGTACAACTTGTGATCTAAACCCAGTTAACAGTATGATAACAGCGGAGCCTCTGAAAAGATGGCTCACAACAATAATAACCCGATTTTTGTAACTATGTACAAGTATTGCAGATAATCCGCACTTGGGATGGGCGCCCAGCATCCACTACGGACTCCGAGAAATAGAATTATCGGTAAGTAAATTCTTATTTTCTCTATCGTCCTAGTGGATGCTGGGGTTCCTGAAAGGACCATGGGGATTATACCAAAGCTCCCAAACGGGCGGGAGAGTGCGGATGACTCTGCAGCACCGAATGAGAGAACTCCAGGTCCTCCTTAGCCAGGGTATCAAATTTGTAGAATTTAGCAAACGTGTTTGCCCCTGACCAAGTAGCTGCTCGGCAAAGTTGTAAAGCCGAGACCCCTCGGGCAGCCGCCCAAGATGAGCCCACCTTCCTTGTGGAATGGGCATTTACATATTTTGGCTGTGGCAGGCCTGCCACAGAATGTGCAAGCTGAATTGTATTACACATCCAACTAGCAATAGTCTGCTTAGAAGCAAGAGCACCCAGTTTGTTGGGTGCATACAGGATAACAGCAAGTCAGTTTTCCTGACTCCAGCCGTCCTGGAACATATTTTCAGGGCCCTGACAACATCTAGCAACTTGGAGTCCTCCAAGTCCCTAGTAGGTGCAAGGCACCACAATAAGCTGGTTCAGGTGAAACACTGACACCACCTTAGGGAGAGAACTGGGGACGAGTCCGCAGCTCTGCCCTGTCCGAATGGACAAACAGATATGGGCTTTTTTGAGAAAAAACCACAAATTTGACACTCGCCTGGTCCAGGCCAGGGCCAAGAGCATGGTCACTTTTCATGTGAGATGCTTCAAATCCACAGATTTGACTGGTTTTAAACCAATGTGATTTGAGGAATCCCAGAACTACGTTGAGATCCCACAGTGCCACTGGAGGCACAAAAGGGGGTTGTATATGCAATACTCCCTTGACAAACTTCTGGACTTCAGGAACTGAAGCCAATTCTTTCTGGAAGAAAAATCGACAGGGCCGAAATTTGAACCTTAATGGACCCCAATTTGAGGCCCATAGACACTCCTGTTTGCAGGAAATGCAGGAATCGACCGAGTTGAAATTTCTTTGTGGGGCCTTCCTGGCCTCACACCACGCAACATATTTTCGCCACATGTGGTGATAATGTTGTGCGGTCACCTCCTTTCTGGCTTTGACCAGGGTAGGAATGACCTCTTCCGGAATGCCTTTTTCCCTTAGGATCCGGCTTTCCACCGCCATGCCGACAAACGCAGCTGCGGTAAGTCTTGGAACAGACATGGTACTTGCTGAAGCAAGTCCCTTCTTAGCGGCAGAGGCCATAAGACCTCTGTAAGCATCTCTTGAAGTTCCGGGTACCAAGTCCTTCTTGGCCAATCCGGAGCCATGAGTATAGTTCTTACTCCTCTACGTCTTATAATTCTCAGCACCTTAGGTATGAGAAGCAGAGGAGGGAACACATACACCGACTGGTACACCCACGGTGTTACCAGAACGTCCACAGCTATTGCCTGAGGGTCTCTTGACCTGGCGCAATACCTGTCCCGTTTTTTGTTCAGACGGGACGCCATCATGTCCACCTTTGGTATTTCCCAACGGTTTACAATCATGTGGAAAAAACTTCCCGATGAAGTTTCCACTCTCCCGGGTGGAGGTCGTGCCTGCTGAGGAAGTCTGCTTCCCAGTTTCCATTCCCGGGATGAAACACTGCTGACAGTGCTATCACATGATTTTCCGCCCAGCGAAAAGTCCTTGCAGTTTTTGCCATTGCCCTCCTGCTTCTTGTGTCGCCCTGTCTGTTTACGTGGGCGACTGCCGTGATGTTTTTCCCACTGGATCAATACCGGCTGACCTTGAAGCAGAGGTCTTGCTAAGCTTAGAGCATTATAAATTTACCCTTAGCTCCAGTATATTTATGTGGAGAAAAGTCTCCAGACTTGATCACACTCCCTGGAAATTTTTTCCTTGTGTGACTGCTCCCCAGCCTCTCGGGCTGGGCTCCGTGGTCACCAGCATCCAATCCTGAATGCCGAATCTGCGGCCCTCTAGAAGATGAGCACTCTATAACCACCACAGGAGAGACACCCTTGTCCTTGGATATAGGGTTATCCGCTGATGCATCTGAAGATGCGATCCGGACCATTTGTCCAGCAGATCCCACTGAAAAGTTCTTGCGTGAAATCTGCCGAATGGAATTGCTTCGTAGGAAGCCACCATTTTTACCAGGACCCTTGTGCAATGATGCACTGTTTTTTTTAGGAGGTTCCTGACTAGCTCGGATAACTCCCTGGCTTTCTCTTCCGGGAGAAACACCTTTTTCTGGACTGTGTCCAGAATCATCCCTAGGCACAGCAGACGTGTCATCGGGATCAGCTGCGATTTTGGAATATTTAGAATCCACCCGTGCTGTTGTAGCAGTATCCGAGATAGTGCTACTCCGACCTCCAACTGTTCCCTGGACTATGCCCTTATCAGGAGATCGTCCAAGTAAGGGATAATTAAGACGCCTTTTCTTCGAAGAAGAATCATCATTTCGGCCATTACCTTGGTAAAGACCCGGGGTGCCGTGGACAATCCAAACGGCAGCGTCTGAAACTGATAGTGACAGTTCTGCACCACGAACCTGAGGTACCCTTAGTGAGAAGGGCAAATTTGGGACATAGAGGTAAGCATCCCTGATGTCCCGGGACACTATATAGTCCCCTTCTTCCTGGTTCGTTATCACTGCTCTGAGTGACTCCATCTTGATTTGAACCTTTGTAAGTGTTCAAAAAAATTTTTTTTAGAATAAGTCTCACCTAGCCTTCTGGCTTCAGTACCACAATATAGTGTGGAATAATACCCCTTTCCTTGTAGTAGGAGGGGTAATTTAATTATCACCTGCTGGGAATACAGCTTGTGAATTTTTTCCCATACTGCCTCCTTGTCGGAGGGAGACCTTGGTAAAGCAGACTTCAGGAGCCTGCGAAGGGGAAACGTCTCGACATTCCAATCTGTACCCCTGGGATACTACTTGTAGGATCCAGGGGTCCTGTACGGTCTCAGCGCCATGCTGAGAACTTGTCAGAAGCGGTGGAACGCTTCTGTTCCTGGGAATGGGCTGCCTGCTGCAGTCTTCTTCCCTTTTTTTCTATCCCTGGGCAGATATGATCTTATAGGGACGAAAGGACTGAGGCTGAAAAGACGGTGTCTTTTTCTGCAGAGATGTGACTTAGGGTAAAAACGGCGGATTTTCCAGCAGTTGCCGTGGCCACCAGGTCCGATGGACCGACCCCAAATAACTCCTCTTCCTTTATACGGCAATACACCTTTGTGCCGTTTGGAATCTGCATCACCTGACCACTGTCGTGTCCATAACATCTTCTGGCAGATATGGACATCGCATTTACTCTTGATGCCAGAGTGCAAATATCCCTCTGTGCATCTCGCATATATAGAAATGCATCCTTTAAATGCTCTATAGTCAATAAAATACTGTCCCTGTCAAGGGTATCAATATTTTTAGTCAGGGAATCCGACCAAGCCACCCCAGCTCTGCACATCCAGGCTGAGGCGATCGCTGGTCGCAGTATAACACCAGTATGTGTGTATATACTTTTTATGATATTTTCCAGCCTCCTGTCAGCTGGTCCTTGAGGACGGCCCTATCTATAGACGGTACCGCCACTTGTTTTGATAAGCGTGTGAGCGCCTTATCCACCCTAAGGGGTGTTTCCCAACGCGCCCTAACTTCTGGCGGGAAAGGGTATACCGCCCATAATTTTCTATCGGGGGGAACCCACGCATCATCACACACTTTATTTAATTTATCTGATTCAGGAAAAACTACGGTAGTTTTTTCACATCCCACATAATACCCTCTTTTGTGGTACTTGTAGTATCAGAAATATGTAACACCTCCTTCATTGCCTTTAACGTGTGGCCCTAATAAGGAATACGTTTGTTTATTCACCGTCGACACTGGATTCAGTGTCCCTGTCTGTGTCTGTGTCGACCGACTAAAGTAAACGGGCGTTTTAAAACCCCTGACGGTGTTTTTGAGACGTCTGGACCGGTACTAATTGTTTGTCGGCCGTCTCATGTCGTCAACCGACCTTGCAGCGTGTTGACATTATCACGTAATTCCCTAAATAAGCCATCCATTCCGGTGTCGACTCCCTAGAGAGTGACATCACCATTACAGGCAATTGCTCCGCCTCCTCACCAACATCGTCCTCATACATGTCGACACACACGTACCGACACACAGCACACACACAGGGAATGCTCTGATAGAGGACAGGACCCACTAGCCCTTTGGAGAGACAGAGGGAGAGTTTACCAGCACACACCAAAAACGCTATAATTATATAGGGACAACCTTATATAAGTGTTTTCCCTTATAGCATCTTTTTTATATATTTCTAACGCCAAATTAGTGCCCCCCCTCTCTGTTTTAACCCTGTTTCTGTAGTGCAGTGCAGGGGAGAGCCTGGGAGCCTTCCCTCCAGCCTTTCTGTGAGGGAAAATGGCGCTGTGTGCTGAGGAGATAGGCCCCGCCCCTTTTTCGGCGGCCTCGTCTCCCGCTCTTAACGGATTCTGGCAGGGGTTAAATATCTCCATATAGCCTCCGGAGGCTATATGTGAGGTATTTTTAGCCAAAATAGGTATTCATTTGCCTCCCAGGGCGCCCCCCTCCCAGCGCCCTGCACCCTCAGTGACTGCCGTGTGAAGTGTGCTGAGAGGAAAATGGCGCACAGCTGCAGTGCTGTGCGCTACCTTTAGAAGACTGAGGAGTCTTCTGCCGCCGATTCTGGACCTCTTCTTACTTCAGCATCTGCAAGGGGGCCGGCGGCAAGGCTCCGGTGACCATCCAGGCTGTACCTGTGATCGTCCCTCTGGAGCTGATGTCCAGTAGCCAAGAAGCCAATCCATCCTGCACGCAGGTGAGTTCACTTCTTCTCCCCTAAGTCCCTCGTTGCAGTGATCCTGTTGCCAGCAGGACTCACTGTAAAATAAAAAACCTAAGCTAAACTTTTCTAAGCAGCTCTTTAGGAGAGCCACCTAGATTGCACCCTTCTCGGCCGGGCACAAAAATCTAACTGGCTTGGAGGAGGGTCATAGGGGGAGGAGCCAGTGCACACCACCTGATCGGAAAGCTTTACTTTTGTGCCCTGTCTCCTGCGGAGCCGCTATTCCCCATGGTCCTTTCAGGAACCCCAGCATCCACTAGGACGATAGAGAAAATAATATATATTTCTCTGACGTCCTAGTGGATGCTGGGAACTCCATAAGGACCATGGGGAATAGCGGGCTCCGCAGGAGACTGGGCACTCTAAAATAAAGATTAGGTACTATCTGGTGTTCACTGGCTCCTCCCTCTATGCCCCTCCTCCAGACCTCAGTTAGAATTCTGTGCCCGGCCGAGCTGGTTGCACACTAGGGGCTCTCCTGAGCTCCTAGAAAAGGAAGTATATTTTAGGTTTTTTATTTTCAGTGAAATCTGCTGGCAACAGACTCACTGCTACGAGGGACTTAGGGGAGAGAAGCGAACCTACCTGCTTGCAGCTAGCTTGGGCTTCTAGGCTACTGGACACCATTAGCTCCAGAGGGATCGAACACAGGCCCAGCCTCGGTCATCCGGTCCCGGAGCCGCACCGCCGTCCCCCTTGCAGAGCCAGAAGCAAGAAGATCTTCCTGGAAATCGGTGGCTGAAGACTCCGGTCTTCATTAAGGTAGCTTACAGCACTGCAGCTGTGCGCCATTGCTTCCTGTGCACAACACATACTCCGGTCACTGATGGGAGCAGGGCGCTGGGGCGCCCTGGGCAGCAATTAGAGTACATTAAAGTGGCAAATCACACATAATATAGCCTAATAAGCTATATATGTGTAAAATACCCCTGCCACATTTATATTATAAGAGCGGGAGAAGTCAGCCGAAAAAGGGGCGGGGCTATCTCCCTCAGCACACTGGCGCCATTTCCTCTTCACAGTGCAGCTGGAAGAAAGCTCCCCAGGCTATCCCCTGTAGTTTCCAGGCTCAAAGGGTTAAAAAGAGAGGGGGGGCCACAAAATTTAGGCGAAAACTGTATATAAAGCAGCTATAGGGATAAATCACTTTCTGTTAGTGTAAATCCCTGATTAAATAGCGCTGTGGTGTGTGCTGGCATACTCTCTCTCTGTCTCTCCAAAGGACCTTGTGGGGTCCTGTCCTCAGTCAGAGCATTCCCTGTGTGTGTGCGGTGTGTCGGTACGGCTGTGTCGACATGTTTGATGAGGAGGCTTATGTGGGGGCGGAGCAGGTGCCGATAAATGTGATGTCGCCCCCTGCGGGGCCGACAACAGAGTGGGTGGATATGTGGAAGGTATTAACCGACAGTGTCAACTCCTTACATAAAAGGCTGGATGACGTAACAACCGTGGGACAGCCGGCTTCTCAGCCCGCACCTGCCCAGGTGTCTCAAAGGCCATCAGGGGCTCAAAAAAAAAAACGCCCGATACCTCAGATGGCAGACACAGAGGTCGACACGGAGTCTGACTCCAGTGTCGACGAGGATGAGACATATACACGATCCACTAGGGGCATCCGTTGCATGATTACGGCAATGAAAAATGTGTTACACATTTCTGACATTAACCCAAGTACCACTAAAAAGGGTTTTATGGGTGGGGAGAAAAAGCAGCCAGTGTTTTGTTCCCCCATCAGATGAGTGAATGAAGAGTGTGAAGAAGCGTGGGCTTCCCCCGATAAGAAACTGGTAATTTCTAAAAAGTTACTGATGGCGTACCCTTTCCCGCCAGAGGACAGGTCACGTTGGGAGATATCCCCTAGGGTGGATAAGGCGCTCACACGCTTGTCAAAAAAGGTGGCACTGCCGTCTCAGGATACGGCCACCTTGAAGGAGCCTGCTGATAGAAAGCAGGAGGCTATCCTGAAGTCTGTATATACACACTCAGGTACTATACTGAGACCTGCAATTGCCTCAGCATGGAGGTGTAGTGCTGCTGCAGCGTGGTCTGATACCCTGTCAGATAATATGATACCCTCGACAGGGATACTATTTTGCTAACCATAGAGCATATTAAAGACGTCATCTTATATATGAGGGATGCACAGAGGTATATTTGCCGGCTGGCATCCAAAATTAATATAATGTCCAATTCTGCCAGGAGAGTATTATGAACTCGGCAGTGGACAGCTGATGCTGATTCTAAAAGGCACATCTGCCTTATAAGGGTGAGGAATTGTTTGGGGATGGTCTCTCGGACCTCGTATCCACAGCAACAGCTGGGAAATTGACATTTTTATCTCAGGTTCCCTCACAGCCTATGAAAGCACCGTATTATCAGGTACAGTCCTTTCGGCCTCAGAAAAACAAGCGGATCAAAGGCACTTCCTTTCTGCCCAGAGGCAAGGGAAGAGGGAAAAAGCTGCACCAGACAGCCAGTTCCCAGGATCAAGAATCTTCCCCCGCTGTCGCTGGGGCTCCACAGGCGGAGCCAGGTGCGGTGGGGGCCCGTCTCCGGAACTTCAGCGACCAGTGGGTGCGCTCACGGGTGGATCCCTGGGTTCTACAGGTATCACAGGGGTACAAGCTGGAATTCGAGACGTCTCCCCCTCGCCGTTTTCTCAAATCAGCTTTGCCAGCTACTCCTTCAGACAGGGAGGTAGTGCTGGTGGCGATTCACAAGCTGTACTTCCAGCAGGTGATAATCAAGGTACCCCTCCTTCAACAAGGTCGGGGTTACTATTCCACAATGTTTGTGGTACCGAAACCGGACGGTTCGGTGAGACCCATTTTAAAATTGAAATCCTTGAACACTTATATAAGAAGGTTCAAGTTAAAAATGGAATCGCTCAGGGCGGTTATTGCAAGCCTGGACGAAGGGGATTACATGGTATCACTGGACATCAAGGATGCTTACCTGCATGTCCCCATTTACCCTCCTCACCAGGACTACCTCAGATTTGTGGTACAGGACTGTCATTACCAATTCCAGACGTTGCCGTTTGGTCTGTCCACGGCACCAAGGGTATTTACCAAGGTAATGGCCGAAAGGATGATACTCCTTCGAAAAAAGGGAGTTATAATTATCCCGTACTTGGACGATCTCCTTATAAAGGCGAGGTCCAGGGAGCAGTTGTTGGTCGGAGTAGCACTATCTTGGGAAGTGCTACAACAGCACGGCTGGATTCTGAATATTCCAAAGTCGCAGCCGGTTCCTACGACGCGTCTACTGTTCCTGGGTATGGTTCTGGACACAGAACAGAAAAAGGTGTTTCTCCCGGAAAAGAAGGCCAAGGAGTTGTCATCTCTAGTCAGAGACCTCCTAAAACCAAAACAGGTGTCGGTGCATCACTAAACATGAGTCCTGGGAAAGATGGTAGCTTCTTACGAAGCAATTCCATTTGGCAGGTTCCATGCAAGGATCTTTCATTGCCAAGCCTTCGAGGTTGGGGGGCAGTCACACAGGGAAGAAACTTCCAAGGACTATGGTCGAGTCAGGAGACTTCCCTACACATAAATATTCTGGAACTAAGGGCCATTTACAATGCCCTAAGTCAGGCAAGACCCCTGCTTCAACACCAGCCGGTGCTGATTCAGTCAGACAACATCACGGCGGTCGCCCATGTAAACCGTCAGGGCAGCACAAGAAGCAGGATGGCAATGGCAGAAGCCACAAGGATTCTCCGATGGGCGGAAAATCACGTGTTAGCACTGTCAGCAGTGTTCATTCCGGGAGTGGACACGACCTCCACCCGGGAGAGTGGGGACTTCATCCAGAAGTCTTCCAAATGATTGTTAACCATTGGGAAAGGCCACAGGTGGACATGATGGCGTCCCGCAACAAAAAGCTAAAAAAGATATTGCGCCAGGTCAAGCTGTGGACGCTCTAGTGACACTGTGGGTGTACCAGTCGGTTTTATGTTTTCCCTCCTCTTCCTCTCATGCCCAAGGTACTGAGGATAATAAGAAGGAGAGGAGTATGAACTATACTTATTGTTCCGGATTGGCCAAGAAGAGCTTGGTACCCAGAACTTCAAGAAATGATCTCAGAGGACCCATGGCCTCTGCCACTCAGACAGGACCTGCTGCAGCAGGGGCCCTGTCTGTTCCAAGACTTACCGCGGCTGCGTTTGACGGCATGGCGGTTGAACACCGGATCCTAATGGAAAAGGGCATTCTGGAGGAAGTCATTCCTAAGCTGATAAAAGCTTGGAAAGTTGTGACCGCATAACATTATCACCGCATATGGCGGAAATATGTTGCTTGGTGTGAGGCCAGGAAGGCCCCAACGGAGGAATTTCATCTGGGTCGATTTCTGCACTTCCTACAGTCAAGGGTGGCTATGGGCCTAAAGTTGGGTTCCATTAAGGTCCAGATTTCGGCTCTGTTGATTTTCTTCCAAAAAGAACTGGCTTCACTGCCGGAAGTTCAGACATTTGTCAAGGGAGTGCTGCATATTCAGCCCCCTTTTGTGCCTCCAGTGGCACCTTGGGATCTCAACGTGGTGTTGGATTTTCCTTAATCACATTGGTTTGAGCCACTTAAAACCGTGGAGCTAAAATACCTCACGTGGAAAGTGGTCATACTGTTGGCCTTGGCTTCGGCCAGGCGTGTATCAGAATTGGCGGTTTTGTCATGTAAAAGCCCTTATCTGATTTTTCATATGGATAGGGCGGAATTGAGGATTCGTTCCCAATTTCTTCCTAAAGTGGTATCAGCGTTTCATTTGAACCAACCTATTGTGGTGCCTGCGGCTACTCGGGACTTGGAGGATTCCAAGTTGCTGGACGTAGTCAGGGTCCTGAAAATCTATGTTTCCAGGACGGCTAGAGTCAGGAAGACTGACTCGCTATTTATCCTGTATGCACCCAACAAGCTGGATGCTCCTGCTTCAAAGCAGACTATTGCTCGCTGGATCTGTAGCACGATTCAACTTGCACATTCTGCGGCTGGATTGCCACATCCTAAATCTGTAAAAGCCCATTCCACGAGGAAGGTGGGCTCTTCTTGGGCGGCTGCCCGAGGGGTCTCGGCTTTACAACTTTGCCGAGCTGCTACTTGGTCGGGTTCAAACACATTTGCTAAATTCTACAAGTTTGATACCCTGGCTGAGGAGGATCTTGAGGTTGCTCATTCGGTGCTGCAGAGTCATCCGCACTCTCCCGCCCGTTTGGGAGCTTTGGTATAATCCCCATGGTCCTAACGGAGTTCCCAGCATCCACTAGGACGTCAGAGAAAATAAGAATTTACTCACCGGTAATTCTATTTCTCGTAGTCCGTAGTGGATGCTGGGCGCCCATCCCAAGTGCGGATTGTCTGCAATACTTGTATATAGTTAATAGTTATTGCCTAACTAAAGGGTCATTCTTTTGAGCCATCTGTTCGAGAGGCTCAGTTGTTATTCATACTGTTAACTGGGTATAGTATCACGAGTTGTACGGTGTGATTGGTGTGGCTGATATGAGTCTTACAGGGGAGGGGTGCGGATGTGAGTCTTACCCGGGATTCCAAATACTTTCCTTATTGTGTCAGCTCTTCCGGGCACAGTTTCCCTAACTGAGGTCTGGAGGAGGGGCATAGAGGGAGGAGCCAGTGCACACCAGATAGTACCTAATCTTTCTTTTAGAGTGCCCAGTCTCCTGCGGAGCCCGCTATTCCCCATGGTCCTTACGGAGTTCCCAGCATCCACTACGGACTACGAGAAATAGAATTACTGGTGAGTAAATTCTTATTATATATATATATATATATATATTCCATAGCAGCCGGCACTCCCATCCAAGTGTAGCAACTTCGCCCCGTGCCTGGATACCAAACAACCTGTAGATCCCCGAGAAACGGCACTGGAGGCTTGTATATGCAAACAAGATTGTATTCAAAGGTACCTTTGAATACAATCTTGTTTGCATATACAAGCCTCCAGTGCCGTTTCTCGGGGATCTATATATATATATATTTTTTTTTTTTTTTAAGTATATAGATAATACTTGTGCCTCCAAAATAGACAAACCAAGTACCTAATCCCTTCTAATATAAATAGATATGCTATTACCAATAAAAAAAAAACACCCAAAAAAACATGTTTTCATTTTTTTTTATTAGATTCCGCCACCAAAGTGTGGCGGATGGAAAATGACGAATTTACTGTCTAAAAGCACTGTTGTCGAATTTCCAAACTTCAATTGAATATACTTTTGTCAAATTGCCGCATTTGTACCATTGCAGAAATGTCAAATTTGACAAATGTCGAATTTCAAAAAGTCGAATTTGGAAAATCCGTTTTTTTGACGGAAAGTACTGAATTGCATTGTCAAATTTTTTTTTTGGGCGAAAAAGTCCAGTTTTTTGACAATTTCGGGAATTCGACCGCAATTGCATATACCCCTATGTTTATAAAGACATTAATAATGTGTCTCATGTGTAAGGGGCATTACTGCGTGGAATTATGTGTATACATGCATTACTAATGTGTGGCATTATGAGTATCGTCTAATGTGAATAAAGAGCAATAGGGTGTGATATAATGTGAATAAGGGGCTCCACTGTGAGTAGTAACGTTTATAAGGTAAAGTAATACTACTGTGGGATGTAATATGAATTATGGACACTATCGCATGATAAAATGTGAATAAAGTTGCAGTACTGTGTGGTGTAATTGGAATTGGGGTTACTATTGTGTGGCCATGCCCCTTGCCAGCAAAAACACACCCCTTTTTGGGCTGTGCGCCAAATGTGCAATCTGTTCCTATTTAAAATATAGGGGGTACAAACACCAAAAAAAGGACTGCTATGGGTGAGGGGTGATGGTGCTGGGAAAGAGGTGCAAGGTCAGAGGCGGAACCAGCGGTGCTACTGGGGCACCAGCCAAAATCTTGCCTAGGGCATCATATTGGTTAGGGCCGGCTCTGTCGGTTCTCGTACTTGCTGGTAATTATTCTGGCTCCCCGTTTCAGCAGGACTCTGGGTAATCCTTCATGCATGTTTCATGTTTATTTTATGTGTGTTAGTGTGTACAAGTAAATTGTGATTTTACTACACATGCTATATATTCTTCTCTTTCATGCCAACCTGTGTTTATGGTAAAACATTTGACTGAAGACGGATCTACGTGGATATTAATCTCGGAATAAGGGATGTATAATTCATTTGGCATTATATAAATTTTATGCTGACTAGGATTATGGTGGTGGGCGCCTGAGGGAACACTTCTCCATTTTTTTCACTCTTCCATTAAATTTTGGAGTGTTTTGGAGGGTCACCCTTTAGGAATTGTGTAAACCTATAGGCTGCCCTGTGATTTCTGCGCAATTCAGAGGTTTTCCAAAGGTATTTTTGTATTTTTCAGGATAAATTGGTATTATCAAATGGATTTAACCAATTTTTGTCTGTTTTCCAGTGTTTGGGAACAAATGACCAATTGTCATTTGCTCCCATACATTACCAGATTTTTGTTCCAACCAGAAAGATTGGACAGATAATCTTATATTGTGTATCCACCTTAATAAGTGTGCCTTGAGAACCGAGGTTAGGAATGTCTGATCTAGAGTGATTACCTTGGCATATCTTATAGGTAATAGGAGTAAAAAAATGTGGAGGAACTCGTTGGGAGCTCGAAAGAAAATGGGCTGCTTTGGGTGCACCTGGGGGTTCTCCTTCTTACCCACAAAAATGAACGTAGGTCAGAATGCAAGGTGGTGTAACCTGGGCGCCCTCTTTCAGTGGCTAACATGCATATACCAAAGCAATCGTAAGTGTAACATATAGGTATTTTAACGAAATGGTTAATAAACGGGTGTCATCATGGCAAATGTTTAAAATCAAAGATTTAATATGATAACAAATGCAAAAGACACATAAAATATCAGTAAGAAAACAATTAAGACAAAAGCGTACCAAAATGGTAGCAAAGGAGCCGCAGGTGGTATAACGTGGCAGGGTGGTCCAGACTTCACCCTGCTCTGGCTCCTAAGCTTACTAATTGATATGAGCCACGGCTGTGGCTCATTCCTGTTTTGCATGTCAGTTATGTATTTTATGTTTATAAGTTGTCTTGCAGGCCAGGATTTCCCGTTGCTCTGTTTTAGAATACTCTTGGTTGCTGCCGCTGGTGAGTCTGTGTAATTGCAGCTTGTTCCCATGTGTTCAGCCTCACCTGGCTGCTAATTGCATCTTGTCAGTTTGGAGTCATGCAACAGGGCAGCTGCATGAAATTATTAATTAGGCCTCTCTGTTATATGCTGGCTGACTGCAATTCACAGACGCTGGTGATATTTCTAGGTTTCCAGTCTGCTTGAGTTCTGAGCTTGGTTCCTGCTAGCTCCTGTGTAGCAGTGTCAGTTGAGCTGCTTCCTGTGTCGATTCCTGTGTCAGTCCCTGTGTCGATTCTTGTGTCTGATCCCGTGTCCTGCCGTGAGGTGTTCCTGTCCTGAGGTCCAGTGGCTTTGCCTGTGCCTGGTCAAGTTTCTGGCTTCTGGTGTCCACCGGTCTGTCGTTTGGGATTCTGCCTGTCCTCCAGTTCTGAGAGTCTGTGTCAGCAGCATTGGGTGTTCCTGTCCATTTGCCAGTATTCGTACCGGTTCCGTGAGTAGCGGCTCTGCCGCGTCCGTTGGCCTAGGCTGCTGTATTCCGTTATTATTTCTGTCACTGGTGTTTTGCAGAGGGTTCTGCTTATGCTGTCACCGCCGGTACACAAAAGTATTGTGTCGGCGTGTGGTCAGCATTTCCTTTATTGTTCTTTTTCCTTTGGCGGCAAGCCGCACATACATTTAGTTTTAGGCTAGTTAGTAGCCCCTGGCTTTGGTTGTCTCAGTTAGAGGGCCCCTTGTTATCACCCTGTCTCGGTACACTCTTTGTCTCTCATTAAGACCTGAGGGGGCATCGAAGTTGGGCAGACGTAATCCGCCCTTCAAACGTGGCTGCCATGGGCTCAAGCAACCATAGTCTCGTAAGGGTGTATTGACAGCACGGGCGAGACAACGGAGATAGGATGCCAGGGGCTATTCCCTTTCCATTCCCCTTTCCCAGCGTTACGTTCTGGTGCTCTGGACTCACTTCATAACATCTCCCTTGTTCTGAGCACCAGGAACCTAACATTATCACCAGCCATACCACAAAAAAGAAATAAAACTTTTTCTTTTCTTTTTTGGCCCAGTCCAGTGTCTAGTCAAGAATCCAGTCCTGTCTGGAAACCAGTGTGCAGAATCCAGTCCGGTATTTAAAAATCCAGTCCTGTCTTGTCTAGTTTAAAAATCCAGTCTTGCCTTGTCTTGTCTTGCCTTGTCTTGCCTTGTCTTGTCTAGTTTTAAATCCTCCTATGTCTACTATGCAAGCCCTGCAGGCATCTCTCGCAGCCCTGAACTCTGCTTTCAGTGCTTTGAGACCAGAGCGACTAGAAGTTTTGCAGCAATCCCTAAAGCAACTGCAAAACCTTCTGAATAAAATCTTGCTCATCTTGCCAGAAGTCGTTGAGAGTACATCTATCTCTAAAGAGACTCTTGTTCACAGTATGGTGACAAGAGAGTCCTCTGGTTTAATTAAAGAGAAAAGGTTTAAAAGTTTTCTGCGGCCCAGGCTCTCAGAAGAGGAGCGTCTGCGTCGCAGAAACTTAAACTTGTGCCTATATTGTGGGGGTTTAGGCCACTATCTGCAGACCTGTGAGTTGCGCAAGCCAAAGTGTGGTGACGAGTCTTGCCCTCTGGCCAAGTTGAGTCAGGATACAAGACCTACTCCTGTCTCTACTGTGGCAGAGGTACTTGTCACACAACCCACACTAAAAAGCTCTCTGTCCTATAATTGGGGTCCTTGGGCAAGGGAGCCCCATTATAGATTCAGGAATCAAAAGAGAATGTTTCTCTCCTCTCTTGAGGTTCCTGTTGAAGCAGAGTTGCAAGCCCCTGGAGTGGTGCCCGTAGCCCAGGGTCCTGGAGTGGTGCCCATAGCCAAGGGTCCTGGAGTGGTGCCCATAGCCCAGGGTCCTGGAGTGGTGCCCGTAGCCCAGGGTCCTGGAGCGGTACCCGATGCCCAGAGTGCTGGAGCGGTACCCGATGCCCAGAGTGCTGGAGCGGTACCCGATGCCCAGAGTGCTGGAGCGGTACCCGATGCCCTAGCTTATAGAGGGACATCAAATATTATAGCTCAGGTTTTCATACCAGAAGGGGTCTCAGAAGCTGTTACCCCAGGTAGGGACTTGAAGAGTGCAACCCCAGAAAGGGTATCTAAAACCATAGTTCTTGAAAGGAACTCGAGAAGCAAAACCCCAGAAGGGATCTTTGAAGTAATGTCCCCAAGTGGGGTCTCGAGAGACGCAGCCTCTAAGAAGGGTCTAGAGGTCGCTTCCCCAGGAAAGAACTTAAAAGGCGTAGCATTAGTGGAGGTGCTGAAGGTTATAACTTCAGCAAAAGTCCCGGAAATCATAGTCCCGGGAGAAGTTTCGATAATTATCGACTCAGAGAGGGAGGCCAAAGGCTCAGTCCCAGTGAAGGAAGTCGATGGCTTAGTCCCAGTTAGGGAGGCCGATGGCTCGGTCACAGTGGGGGAGGCCGACGGCTCGGTCCCAGTAAAAGAATCCAAGGTGCTGACCCCAGCGGGGTTCCCGGAGGCCTCTGCCCCAGCGGGGTTCCCGGAGGCCACTGCCCAGCGGGGTTCCCGGAGGCCACTGCCCCGGGTGGGGTTCAGAAAGTCACTGCCCCGGGTGGGGTTCAGAAAGTCACTGCCCCGGGTGGGGTTCAGAAAGTCACTGTCCCGGGTGGGGTTCAGAAAGTCACTGCCCCAGTGTTATGATCCACGGCTGTGGCTCATTTCTGTTTTGCATGTCAGTTATGTATTTTATGTTTATAAGTTGTCTTGCAGGCCAGGATTTCCCATTGCTCTGTTTTAGAATACTCTTGGTTGCTGCCGCTGGTGAGTCTGTGTAATTGCAGCTTGTTCCCATGTGTTCAGCTTCACCTGGCTGCTAATTGCATCTTGTCAGTTTGGAGTCATGCAACAGGGCAGCTGCATGAAATTACTAATTAGGCCTCTCTGTTATATGCTGGCTCAGTGCAGTTCACAGATGATGGTGATATTTCTAAGTTTCCAGTCTGCTTGAGTTCTGAGCTTGTTCCTGCCAGTTCCTGAATTCCTGTGTCAGTCCCTGTGTCGATTCCTGTGTCTGTTCCCGTGTCCTGCCGTTAGGCGTTCCTGTCCTGAGGTCCAGTGGCTTTGCCTGTGCCTGGTCAAGTTTCTGGCTTCTTGGTGTCCACCGGTCTGTCGTTTGGGATTCTGCCTGTCCTCCAGTTCTGAGAGTCTGTGCCGGCAGCATTGGAGGTTCCTGTCCGTTTGCCAGTATTCGTACTGGTTCTGTGAGTAGCGGCTCTGCCGCGTCCGTCGGCCTAGGCCGCTGTATTCTGTTATTTCTGTCACTGGTGTTTTGCAGAGGGTTCTGCTTATGCTGTCACCGCCGGTACACAAAAGTATTGTGTCGGCGTGTGGTCAGCATTTCCTTTGTTGTTCTTTTCCTTTGGCGGCAAGCCGCACATACATTTAGTTTTAGGCTAGTTAGTAGCCCCTGGCTTTGGTTGTTTCAGTTAGAGGGCCCCTTGTAATCACCCTGTCTCGGTACACTCTTTGTCTCTCATTAAGACCTGAGGGGGCATGGAAGTTGGGCAGACGTAATCCGCCCTTCAAACGCAGCTGCCATGGGCTCAAGCAACCATAGTCTCGCAAGGGTGTATTGACAGCACGGGCGAGACAACAGAGATAGGGCACCAGGGGCTATTCCCTTTCCATTTCCCTTTCCCAGCGTTACGTCCTAGTGCTCTGGACTCACTTTATAACATCTCCCTTGTTCTGAGCACCAGGAACCTAACATTATCACCAGCCATACCACAAAAAAGAAATAAAACTTTTTTTTTTTCTTTTTTGGCCCAGTCCAGTGTTTAGTCAAGAATCCAGTCTGGTGTTTAGAATCCAGTCAGAATCCAATACGGTGTTTAGAATCCAGTCCTGTCTAGAAACTAGTGTGCAGAATCCAGTCCGGTGTTTAAAAAACCAGTCCTGTCTTGTCTAGTTTAAAATTCCAGTCTTGTCTTGCCTTGCCTTGTCTAGTCTTGCCTTGTCTAGTTTTAAATCCTCCTATGTCTACTATGCAAGCCCTGCAGGCATCTCTCACAGCCCTGAACTCTGCTTTCAGTGCCTTGAGACCAGAGCGACTAGAAGTTTTGCAGCAATCCCTAAAGCAACTGCAAAACCTTCTGACTAAAATCTTGCTCATCTTGCCAGAAGTCGTTGAGAGTACATCTATCTCTAAAGAGACTCTTGTTCACAGTATGGTGACAAGAGAGTCCTCTGGTTTAATTGAAGAGAAAAGGTTTAAAAGTTTTCTGCGTCCCAGGCTCTCAGAAGAGGAGCGTCTGCGTCGCAGAAACTTAAACTTGTGCCTATATTGTGGGGGTTTAGGCCATTATCTGCAGACCTGTGAGTTGCGCAAGCCAAAGTGTGGTGACGAGTCTTGCCCTCTGGCCAAGTTGAGTCAGGATACAAGACCTACTCCTGTCTCTACTGTGGCAGAGGTACTTGTCACACAACCCACACTAAAAAGCTCTCTGTCCTATAATTGGGGTCCTTGGGCAAGGGAGCCCCATTATAGATTCAGGAATCAAAAGAGAATGTTTCTCTCCTCTCTTGAGGTTCCTGTTAAAGCAGAGTTGCAAGCCCCTGAAGTGGTGCCCGTAGCCCAGGGTCCTGGAGTGGTGCCCGTAGCCCAGGGTCCTGGAGTGGTGCCCGTAGCCCAGGGTACTGGAGTGGTGCCCGTAGCCCAGGGTCCTGGAGTGGTGCCCGTAGCCCAGGGTACTGGAGTGGTGCCCGTAGCCCAGGGTCCTGGAGTGGTGCCCGTAGCCCAGGGTCCTGGAGTGGTGCCCGTTGCCCAGGGTCCTGGAGTGGTGCCCGTTGCCCAGGGTCCTAGAGTTGTGCCCGTTGCCCAGGGTCCTGGAGTGGTGCCCATTGCCCAGGGTCCTGGAGTGGTGCCCGTTGCCCAGGGTCCTGGAGTGGTGCCCGTTGCCCAGGGTCCTGGAGTGGTGCCTGTTGCCCAGGGTCCTGGAGAGGTGCCCGATGCTAAAGATCTTGGTGCGGTACCCGATGCCCAGAGTGCTGGAGCGGTACCCGATGCCCAGAGTGCTGGAGCGGTACCCGATGCCCAGAGTGCTGGAGCAGTACCCGATGCCCAGAGTGCATGAGCGGTACTCGATGCCCAGAGTGCTGGAGCGGTACCCTATGCCCAGAGTGCTGGAGCGGTACCCTATGCCCAGAGTGCTGGAGCGGTACCCGATGCCCAAGCTTATAGAGGGACATCAAATATTGTAGCTCAGGTGTCCATACCAGAAGGGGTCTCAGAAGCTGTTACCCCAGGTAGGGACTTGAAAAGCGCAACCCCAGAAAGGGTATCTAAAACCATAGTTCTAGAAGGGAACTCGAGAAGCAAAACCCCAGAAGGGATATTTGAAGTAATATCCCCAAGTGGGGTCTCGAGAGACGCAGCCTCTAAGAAGGGTCTAGAGGTCGCTTCCCCAGGAAAGAACTTAAGAGACGTAGCATTAGTGGAGGTGCTGAAGGTTATAGCTTCAGCAAAAGTCCCGGAAGTCATAGTCCCGGGAGAAGTTTCGATAATTATCGACTCAGAGAGGGAGGCCGATGGCTCGGTCCCAGTGGGGGAGGCCGACTGCTCGGTCCCAGTAAAAGAATCCGAGGTGCTGACCCCAGCGGGGTTCCTGGAGGCCACAGCCCCGGGTGGGGTTCAGAAAGTCACTGCCCCGGGTGGGGTTCAGATTGTCACTGCCCCGGGTGGGGTTCAGAAAGTCACTGCCCCGGGTGGGGTTCAGAAAGTCACTGCCCCGGGTGGGGTTCAGAAAGTCACTGTCCCGGGTGGGGTTCAGAAAGTCACTGCCCCGGGTGGGGTTCAGAAAGTCACTGCCCCGGGTGGGGTTCAGAAAGTCACTGCCCCGGGTGGGGTTCAGAAAGCTACTGCCCCGGGTGGGGTTCAGAGAGTCTCAGCATCGAGTAAGGTCAATAGTGACCAGGTCCTAGCAAAGCACTCCAGTCAGTCAGATGGCAAGGAAACAGATCCTGATTCTGATATCTCAACATCCATAATCTTTGATGGGGACTTAGCCCAATTTCTGGCGCTTTACAAACACTATTACATTATTATGTTGTCTAGACCATTTCTGGGCATCACTTCAGAGAACCTTGTGCTCTATCTGATTTATTCTTTTAGAGGAGAGCCTTTTGAGAGGGCGACCAGCCTAATGAAAGCTGAAGATCCCATTCTTCAGGATCTCCCAGCATTCAGTGATGCAATTATTAAAAGATATGGTCCCAAAGAAATTGGTTCAGGTTCCTCTAAGTCACCCGTCTTGTCTGTTGAGAGTCCACCAAATACTGTAAACTCGGCACAAGAGTCCCAGCCCGTTGTTTTGACTGCAGGACGTGCTTTTCTGACTTCTTCTTCTTCTTCTAATAATAGTACTTTGCCAGAAAGTTCAGCTCCCAAGGGTAAGAAACCTGTCTCTGATTTGAACGCAGCCTTGCTGTGTGGTACCATCAGTTCAGACAATGTTTGGGGAATTACCTTGGTCAGACCTAAAGAGCTTTGTAAAAAGAAGAAGAAAAATAAATAATTTTTGACTCTTGCCTTGATTAAAAAAAAAAAAAAAAAGATTTTTTTTTCTCCTTGTCTTGTGTCCAGTGGCCACCATCAGGGGGAGGGCACTGTTACAAGCTGTGGTTGCAGCTTGTTTCTGTTTTCGTGTCTGTTAGACCAGTGTGTCAGGTTTTTTTTTGTATCCCTTGTTTTGGATAGTCTGTATTTTGAAGTCCTTTGACCCCTCCTCAAGGGGGGGGGGGGGGGGTACTGTTATGAGCCACGGCTGTGGCTCATTCCTGTTTTGCATGTCAGTTATGTATTTTATGTTTATAAGTTGTCTTGCAGGCCAGGATTTCCCATTGCTCTGTTTTAGAATACTCTTGGTTGCTGCCGCTGGTGAGTCTGTGTAATTGCAGCTTGTTCCCATGTGTTCAGCTTCACCTGGCTGCTAATTGCATCTTGTCAGTCTGGAGTCATGCAACAGGGCAGCTGCATGAAATTATTAATTAGGCCTCTCTGCTATATGCTGGCTCAGTGCAGTTCACAGATGCTGGTGATATTTCTAAGTTTCCAGTCTGCTTGAGTTCTGAGCTTGTTCCTGCCAGTTCCTGAATTCCTGTGTCGATTCCTGTGTCTGTTTCCGTGTCCTGCCGTTAGGCGTTCCTGTCCTGAAGTCCAGTGGCTTTGCCTGTGCCTGGTCAAGTTTCTGGCTTCATGGTGTCCACCGGTCTGTCGTTTGGGATTCTGCCTGTCCTCCAGTTCTGAGAGTCTGTGCCGGCAGCATTGGAGGTTCCTGTCCGTTTGCCAGTATTCATACTGGTTCTGTGAGTAGCGGCTCTGCCGCGTCCGTCGGCCTAGGTCGCTGTATTCTGTTATTTCTGTCACTGGTGTTTTGCAGAGGGTTCTGCTTATGCTGTCACCGCCGGTACACAAAAGTATTGTGTCGGCGTGTGGTCAGCATTTCCTTTGTTGTTCTTTTCCTTTGGCGGCAAGCCGCACATACATTTAGTTTTAGGCTAGTTAGTAGCCCCAGGCTTTGGTTGTTTCAGTTAGAGGGCCCCTTGTAATCACCCTGTCTCGGTACACTCTTTGTCTCTCATTAAGACCTGAGGGGGCATGGAAGTTGGGCAGACGTGATCCGCCCTTCAAACGCGGCTGCCATGGGCTCAAGCAACCATAGTCTCGCAAGGGTGTATTGACAGCACGGGCGAGACAACGGAGATAGGGTGCCAGGGGCTATTCCCTTTCCATTCCCCTTTCCCAGCGTTACGTCCTGGTGCTCTGGACTCACTTTATAACATCTCCCTTGTTCTGAGCACCAGGAACCTAACACCCAGGTGGGGTTCAGAGAGTCTCAGCCTCGAGTAAGGTCAATAGTGACCAGGTCCTAGCAAAGCACTCCAGTCAGTCAGATGGGAAGGAAACAGATCCTGACTCTGTTGATATCTCAACATCCATAATCTTTGATGGGGACTTAGCCCAATTTCTGGCGCTTTACAAACACTATTACATTATTATGTTGTCTAGACTATTTCTGGGCATCACTTCAGAGAACCTTGTGCTCTATCTAATTTATTCTTTTAGAGGAGAGCCTTTTGAGTGGGCGACCAGCCTAATGAAAGCTGAAGATCCCATTCTTCACGATCCCCCAGCATTCAGTGATGCAATTATTAAAAGATATGGTCCCAAAGAAATTGGTTCAGGTTCCTCTAAGTCACCCGTCTTGTCTGTTGAGAGTCCACCACATACTGTAAACTCGGCACAAGAGTCCCAGCCCGTTGTTTTGACTGCAGGATGTGCTTTTCTGACTTCTTCTTCTTCTAATAATAGTACTTTGCCAGAAAGTTCAGCTCCCAAGGGTAAAAAACCTGTCTCTGATTTGAACGCAGCCTTGCTGGGTGGTGCCATCAGTTCAGACAATGTTTAGGGAATTACCTTGGTCAGACCTAAAGAGCTTTGTAAAAAGAAGAAGAAGAAAAAGAAATAATTTTTGACTCTTGCCTTGATAAAAAAAAAAAAAAGTTTTTTTTTTCCTTTGTCTTGTGTCCAGTGGCCACCGTCAGGGGGAGGGCACTGTTACAAGCTGTGGTTGCAGCTTGTTTCTGTTTTCGTGTCTGTTAGACCAGTGTGTCAGGTTTTTTTTTTTTTATCCCTTGTTTTGGATAGTCTGTATTTTGGGGTCCTTTGACCCCTCCTCAAGGGGGGGGGGGGTACTGTTATGAGCCACGGCTGTGGCTCATTCCTGTTTTGCATGTCAGTTATGTATTTTATGTTTATAAGTTGTCTTGCAGGCCAGGATTTCCCGTTGCTCTGTTTTAGAATACTCTTGGTTGCTGCCGCTGGTGAGTCTGTGTAATTGCAGCTTGTTTCCATGTGTTCAGCCTCACCTGGCTGCTAATTGCATCTTGTCAGTTTGGAGTCATGCAACAGGGCAACTGCATGAAATTATTAATTAGGCCTCTCTGTTATATGCTGGCTGACTGCAATTCACAGACACTGGTGATATTTCTAGGTTTCCACGTAGAGATGAGCGCCTGAAATTTTTCGGGTTTTGTGTTTTGGTTTTGGGTTCGGTTCCGCGGCCGTGTTTTGGGTTCGACCGCGTTTTGGCAAAACCTCACCGAATTTTTTTTGTCGGATTCGGGTGTGTTTTGGATTCGGGTGTTTTTTTCAAAAAACCCTAAAAAACAGCTTAAATCATAGAATTTGGGGGTCATTTTGATCCCATATTATTATTAACCTCAAAAACCATAATTTCCACTCATTTTCAGTCTATTCTGAATACCTCACACCTCACAATATTATTTTTAGTCCTAAAATTTGCACCAAGGTCGCTGGATGACTAAGCTAAGCGACACTAGTGGCCGACACAAACACCTGGCCCATCTAGGAGTGGCACTGCAGTGTCACGCAGGATGTCCCTTCCAAAAAACCCTCCCCAATCAGCACATGACGCAAAGAAAAAAAGAGGCGCAATGAGGTAGCTGACTGTGTGAGTAAGATAAGCGACCCTAGTGGCCGACACAAACACCGGGCCCATTTAGGAGTGGCACTGTAGTGTCACGCAGGATGTCCCTTCCAAAAAACCCTCCCCAATCAGCACATGACGCAAAGAAAAAAAGAGGCGCAATGAGGTAGCTGACTGTGTGAGTAAGATTAGCGACCCTAGTGGCCGACACAAACACCGGGCCCATTTAGGAGTGGCACTGCAGTGTCACGCAGGATGTCCCTTCCAAAAAACCCTCCCCAATCAGCACATGACGCAAAGAAAAAAAGAGGCGCAATGAGGTAGCTGACTGTGTGAGTAAGATAAGCGACCCTAGTGGCCGACACAAACACCGGGCCCATTTAGGAGTGGCACTGCAGTGTCACGCAGGATGTCCCTTCCAAAAAACCCTCCCCAATCAGCACATGACGCAAAGAAAAAAAGAGGCGCAATGAGGTAGCTGACTGTGTGAGTAAGATTAGCGACCCTAGTGGCCGACACAAACACCGGGCCCATTTAGGAGTGGCACTGCAGTGTCACGCAGGATGTCCCTTCCAAAAAACCCTCCCCAATCAGCACATGACGCAAAGAAAAAAAGAGGCGCAATGAGGTAGCTGACTGTGTGAGTAAGATTAGCGACCCTAGTGGCCGACACAAACACCGGGCCCATTTAGGAGTGGCACTGCAGTGTCACGCAGGATGTCCCTTCCAAAAAACCCTCCCCAATCAGCACATGACGCAAAGAAAAAAAGAGGCGTAATGAGGTAGCTGACTGTGTGAGTAAGATTAGCGACCCTAGTGGCCGACACAAACACCGGGCCCATTTAGGAGTGGCACTGCAGTGTCACGCAGGATGTCCCTTCCAAAAAACCCTCTCCAATCAGCACATGACGCAAAGAAAAAAAGAGGCGTAATGAGGTAGCTGACTGTGTGAGTAAGATTAGCGACCCTAGTGGCCGACACAAACACCGGGCCCATTTAGGAGTGGCACTGTAGTGTCACGCAGGATGTCCCTTCCAAAAAACCCTCCCCAATCAGCACATGACGCAAAGAAAAAAAGAGGCGCAATGAGGTAGCTGACTGTGTGAGTAAGATTAGCGACCCTAGTGGCCGACACAAACACCGGGCCCATTTAGGAGTGGCACTGCAGTGTCACGCAGGATGTCCCTTCCAAAAAACCCTCCCCAATCAGCACATGACGCAAAGAAAAAAAGAGGCGCAATGAGGTAGCTGACTGTGTGAGTAAGATAAGCGACCCTAGTGGCCGACACAAACACCGGGCCCATTTAGGAGTGGCACTGCAGTGTCACGCAGGATGTCCCTTCCAAAAAACCCTCCCCAATCAGCACATGACGCAAAGAAAAAAAGAGGCGCAATGAGGTAGCTGACTGTGTGAGTAAGATTAGCGACCCTAGTGGCCGACACAAACACCGGGCCCATTTAGGAGTGGCACTGCAGTGTCACGCAGGATGTCCCTTCCAAAAAACCCTCCCCAATCAGCACATGACGCAAAGAAAAAAAGAGGCGCAATGAGGTAGCTGACTGTGTGAGTAAGATTAGCGACCCTAGTGGCCGACACAAACACCGGGCCCATTTAGGAGTGGCACTGCAGTGTCACGCAGGATGTCCCTTCCAAAAAACCCTCCCCAATCAGCACATGACGCAAAGAAAAAAAGAGGCGTAATGAGGTAGCTGACTGTGTGAGTAAGATTAGCGACCCTAGTGGCCGACACAAACACCGGGCCCATTTAGGAGTGGCACTGCAGTGTCACGCAGGATGTCCCTTCCAAAAAACCCTCTCCAATCAGCACATGACGCAAAGAAAAAAAGAGGCGCAATGAGGTAGCTGACTGTGTGAGTAAGATTAGCGACCCTAGTGGCCGACACAAACACCGGGCCCATTTAGGAGTGGCACTGCAGTGTCACGCAGGATGTCCCTTCCAAAAAACCCTCCCCAAACAGCACATGACGCAAAGAAAAAGAAAAGAAAAAAGAGGTGCAAGATGGAATTGTCCTTGGGCCCTCCCACCCACCCTTATGTTGTATAAACAAAACAGGACATGCACACTTTAACCAACCCATCATTTCAGTGACAGGGTCTGCCACACGACTGTGACTGATATGACGGGTTGGTTTGGACCCCCCCAAAAAAAGAAGCAATTAATCTCTCCTTGCACAAACTGGCTCTACAGAGGCAAGATGTCCACCTCATCATCACCCTCCGATATATCACCGTGTACATCCCCCTCCTCACAGATTATCAATTCGTCCCCACTGGAATCCACCATCTCAGCTCCCTGTGTACTTTGTGGAGGCAATTGCTGCTGGTCAATGTCTCCGCGGAGGAATTGATTATAATTCATTTTAATGAACATCATCAGCAAGAGAGAGGTAACATCAGCAACACAGAGGTAGCCACAGCCGTGAACTACCGTACTGTACTGTGTCTGCTGCTAATATAGACTGGTTGATAAAGAGATGTCGTAGTATGTATGTATGAAGAAGAAAGAAAAAAAAACCACGGTTAGGTGGTATACAATTATGGACGGACTGCCGAGTGCCGACACAGAGGTAGCCACAGCCGTGAACTACCGTACTGTACTGTGTCTGCTGCTAATATAGACTGGTTGATAAAGAGATGTCGTAGTATGTATGTATAAAGAAGAAAGAAAAAAAAAACCACGGTTAGGTGGTATACAATTATGGACGGACTGCCGAGTGCCGACACAGAGGTAGCCACAGCCGTGAACTACCGTACTGTACTGTGTATGCTGCTTATATAGACTGGTTGATAAAGAGATGTAGTAGTATGTATGTATAAAGAAGAAAGAAAAAAAAACCACGGGTAGGTGGTATACAATTATGGACGGACTGCCGAGTGCCGACACAGAGGTAGCCACAGCCGTGAACTACCGTACTGTACTGTGTCTGCTGCTAATATAGACTGGTTGATAAAGAGATGTCGTAGTATGTATGTATAAAGAAGAAAGAAAAAAACCACGGTTAGGTGGTATACAATTATGGACGGACTGCCGAGTGCCGACACAGAGGTAGCCACAGCCGTGAACTACCGTACTGTACTGTGTCTGCTGCTAATATAGACTGGTTGATAAAGAGATGTAGTAGTATGTATGTATAAAGAAGAAAGAAAAAAAAACCACGGGTAGGTGGTATACAATTATGGACGGACTGCCGAGTGCCGACACAGAGGTAGCCACAGCCGTGAACTACCGTACTGTACTGTGTCTGCTGCTAATATAGACTGGTTGATAAAGAGATGTCGTAGTATGTATGTATAAAGAAGAAAGAAAAAAAAACCACGGTTAGGTGGTATACAATTATGGACGGACTGCCGAGTGCCGACACAGAGGTAGCCACAGCCGTGAACTACCGTACTGTACTGTGTCTGCTGCTAATATAGACTGGTTGATAAAGAGATGTCGTAGTATGTATGTATGAAGAAGAAAGAAAAAAAAACCACGGTTAGGTGGTATACAATTATGGACGGACTGCCGAGTGCCGACACAGAGGTAGCCACAGCCGTGAACTACCGTACTGTACTGTGTCTGCTGCTAATATAGACTGGTTGATAAAGAGATGTCGTAGTATGTATGTATAAAGAAGAAAGGAAAAAAAACCACGGTTAGGTGGTATACAATTATGGACGGACTGCCGAGTGCCGACACAGAGGTAGCCACAGCCGTGAACTACCGTACTGTACTGTGTCTGCTGCTAATATAGACTGGTTGATAAAGAGATGTCGTAGTATGTATGTATAAAGAAGAAAGAAAAAAAAACCACGGTTAGGTGGTATACAATTATGGACGGACTGCCGAGTGCCGACACAGAGGTAGCCACAGCCGTGAACTACCGTACTGTACTGTGTCTGCTGCTAATATAGACTGGTTGATAAAGAGATGTAGTAGTATGTATGTATAAAGAAGAAAGAAAAAAAAACCACGGGTAGGTGGTATACAATTATGGATGGACTGCCGAGTGCCGACACAGAGGTAGCTACAGCCGTGAACTACCGTACTGTGTCTGCTGCGACTGGATGATAAATAATGATATAAAAAATATATATATATCACTACTGCAGCCGGACAGGTATATATATTATATAATGACGGACCTGCTGGACACTGTCTGTCAGCAGAATGAGTTTTTTATAGAATAAAAAAAAAAACACCACACAAGTGAAGTCACACGACGAGTGTTTAACTTTTTCAGGCAATCACAATATAGTATACTACTAACTATACTGGTGGTCAGTGTGGTCAGGTCACTGGTCAGTCACACTGGCAGTGGCACTCCTGCAGCAAAAGTGTGCACTGTTTAATTTTAATATAATATGTACTCCTGGCTCCTGCTATAACCTATAACTGGCACTGCAGTGCTCCCCAGTCTCCCCCACAATTATAAGCTGTGTGAGCTGAGCACAGTCAGATATATAATATATACATAGATGATGCAGCACACTGGGCTGAGCAGTGCACACAGATATGGTATGTGACTGTCTTGTACTCCTGGCTCCTGCTATAACCTATAACTGGCACTGCAGTGCTCCCCAGTCTCCCCCACAATTATAAGCTGTGTGAGCTGAGCACAGTCAGATATATAATATATACATAGATGATGCAGGCATGCAGCACACTGGGCTGAGCAGTGCACACAGATATGGTATGTGACTGAGTCACTGTGTGTACCGTTTTTTTCAGGCAGAGAACGGATATATTAAATAAAACAACTGCACTGCTGGTGGTCACTGTGGTCAGTCACTAAACTCTGCACTCTCTTCTACAGTATCAGCCTCAGGTCAATCTCTCTCTCTCTCTCCTAATCTAAATGGAGAGGACGCCAGCCACGTCCTCTCCCTATCAATCTCAATGCACGTGTGAAAATGGCGGCGACGCGCGGCTCCTTATATAGAATCCGAGTCTCGCGAGAATCCGACAGCGTCATGATGACGTTCGGGCGCGCTCGGGTTAACCGAGCAAGGCGGGAAGATCCGAGTCGCTCGGACCCGTGAAAAAAAACATGAAGTTCGTGCGGGTTCGGATTCAGAGAAACCGAACCCGCTCATCTCTAGTTTCCAGTCTGCTTGAGTTCTGAGCTTGGTTCCTGCTAGCTCCTGTGTAGCAGTATCAGTTGAGCTGCTTCCTGTGTCGATTCCTGTGTCAGTCCCTGTGTCGATTCCTGTGTCTGATCCCGTGTCCTGCCGTGAGGTGTTCCTGTCCTGAGGTCCAGTGGCTTTGCCTGTGCCTGGTCAAGTTTCTGGCTTCTGGTGTCCACCGGTCTGTCGTTTGGGATTCTGCCTGTCCTCCAGTTCTGAGAGTCTGTCAGCAGCATTGGGTGTTCCTGTCCATTTGCCAGTATTCGTACCGGTTCCGTGAGTAGCGGCTCTGCCGCGTCCGTTGGCCTAGGCCGCTGTATTCCATTATTATTTCTGTCACTGGTGTTTTTCAGAGGGTTCTGCTTATGCTGTCACCGCCGGTACACAAAAGTAATGTGTCGGCGTGTGGTCAGCATTTCCTTTGTTGTTCTTTTTCCTTTGGCGGCAAGCCGCACATACATTTAGTTTTAGGCTAGTTAGTAGCCCCTGGCTTTGGTTGTCTCAGTTAGAGGGCCCCTTGTTATCACCCTGTCTCGGTACACTCTTTGTCTCTCATTAAGACCTGAGGGGGCATCGAAGTTGGGCATACGTAATCCGCCCTTAAAACGCGGCTGCCATGGGCTCAAGCAACCATAGTCTCGCAAGGGTGTATTGACAGCACGGGCGAGACAACGGAGATAGGGCGCCAGGGGCTATTCCCTTTCCATTCCCCTTTCCCAGCGTTACGTCCTGGTGCTCTGGACTCACTTCATAACATCTCTCTTGTTCTGAGCACCAGGAACCTAACACTAATGAAGGATAGTCAGCAATAGTCCTGGTCCAAATATGCCGATGTCCAGTAGCTAACACGTTTCGAGATATGCAATCTCTTCCTCAGGGCTTGATAGGTAATAGGCCCTACACACTGGGCGATATGAGTGAAAGATATGAACGATCTCGTTTATTAATGAACGAGATACCGTTCATATCTTTCAGTGTGGAGGCACCAGCGATGAACGATGAGCGGCCCCGCGCTTGTTTATCGATGGTGCCCTGTCGCTTGTGCATGCAGGCCAATATGGGCGCCCTCGTCCATATTTGCCTGCACTGCCATGGAGCCGGGTGATGGGGGAGTGAAGAAACTTCACTCCCCCCGTCACTGCCCCCCTCCGCCGTGTTGCCCGTCGGCCGTATCCACCGTGTGTAGGGGCCTTAACTGAGAAATTGAGAGATCCACTGCACAGGAGGAGCTATCACTGTTCCATTTGGTAATAGGCGCGGATGGCTCAATTTGAGAAGATCTGGCCATTCAGTGCTTCCACCATGCCCAATAATTATGTGATTATTCAAAATCACATCTGTTTTAGGGCCAAACATGCCGCAATGTGGGCCCAATTTCCTGAGATCGCCAAAAACATCATGGCATGTGTTGCTAGTTATAAACATACCCAAAGCTGCCGTAGCTGCCATTCATGAAAAATAAAAGGTTAATGAAATAAAACCATGGGCATGTATGTAAGATTACCGTGCCTCCAGTTCACATTATGTAATATTTAGAGATGAGTGGGTGCGGTTCTATGAGAACCGAACCTTACCAGACTTTACCATTCAGATCCGGTTCTGAGTCAGGCTCGGGTTTTCCCGCCTGACTCGGAAACCAGAACGAGGCAAAACGTCATCATCCCGCTGTCGGATTCTCGCGGGATTTGGATTCCATATAAGGAGCCACGCGTCTCGGCCATTTTACTCCAGTCTCGGAGAGTGTAGTGAGAGGACGTGTCTCCATCCTCAGTGTCTGTGTGGGGGCGAGAAAGTGAGATGGCGTTTCTAGTGCTGTCTTGTGCCGCTCAGTCCAGTGTAGTCAGTGTCTTATGCTGCATCAGTCCAGTGACCAGTCACAGTGGTGGAGTCCTCTGCTGCCATATATCCAGTGTTACTGGCGTATATATTAGTGATATTGCTGTATAATTCCCGTGATATTGCCGTATAATTCCTGTGATACTGGCGTATAATTACTGTGATATTGCCGTATAATTCTCGGGATACTGGCGTATAATTCCTGTGATATTGTGGTATAATTCCCGTGATATTGCCATATAATTCCTGTGACACTGGCGTATAATTCCTGTGATATTGCTGTATAATTCTCGGAATACTGGCGTATTATTCCTGTGATATTGTCGTAAAATCTCTGTGATATTGGCGTATAATTCCAGTGATATTGCCATATAATTCCCGTGATACTGCCGTATAATTCCAGTTATCCTGCCGTATAATTCCAGTTATCCTGCCGTATAATTCCATATAAATCCATATAATTCCGTATAAATCCAGTCCAGTGGTGCTGCCCTATAAATTCAGTGGTGCTGTCCTTTGCTGTATATTATTTACTCCAAATAAAGGGGATATTAATATTTTATCCAAATAATTTTTTACAGGGTTTGCCCTGTGAGGTGTAGGGATACGCTCTCCTGTGCCGCATATTGTGTTATATAGCTCCAGAAAAATAATGGAGAACGAAAATTTGGAGGATAAAATAGGGAAAGATCAAGAACCACTTCCTCCTAGTGCTGAAGCTGCTGCCACTAGTCATGACATAGACCATGAAATGCCATCAACGTCGTCTGCCAAGGCCGATGCCCAATGTGATAGTAGAGGGCATGTAAAATCCAAAAAGCCAAAGTTCAGTAAAAAGACCCAAATATTTAAATTTAAATGGTTTGAGGAGTGGCAAGGAACGGCTGGCAAGGAGTGGCAAGGAATGGCTAAGGCCCTGGCCTATGTTCATGACTAGTGGTTCAGCTTCACATGATGATGGTAGTCCTCATCCTCCATTTTGCCAATTAATTCCAGTGATTTGGACGTATAATTCCAGTGATTTTGCCATTTAATTCCAGTGATTTGGACGTATAATTCCAGTGATTTTGCAGTATAATTCCAGTGATTTGGACGTAATTCCAGTGATTTGGACGTATAATTCCAGTGATTTGGACGTATAATTCCAGTTATTTTGCAGTATAATTCCAGTGATTTTGCCATTTAATTCCAGTGATTTGGGCGTATAATTCTAGTGATTTTGCCATTTAATTCCAGTGATCCTGCCGTATAATTACAGTGGTACTGGCATGTAATTACAGTGATCCTGCCGTATGAATCCAGTGATCCTGCCGTTTAAATCCAGTGATCCTGCCGTATAATTACAGTGATCCTGATAGATAGATATATATATATATATATATATATATATATATACAACTGCTCGGCTCCGGCACTCCTGCTGTGTTTAGCTTGCTAGGGTGCCTTCCTTGTGGGGCATGCCCACACAGATATACAAATGGTTTTGAAGGCGGCACTCAAAGACTTACACAGATAGTGAAAAAACATCCATGTGTGGATGCTGTTTTAATGCGTGTTACGTTTCGGGGACGTATCCCCTTCCTCAGACAGTAATAAAGTGCATCAATACAAGTATAAATACATATAACAATTAGTGCCACTTACCCCCCTTCCATGACCCTCAGCTGCGTGCCTCGCGGTGTTCCAGACCTCCCCCGTCCCGCACTTCCGGTCTCTACGTTACCAGAGGTCAGGAAGTGACGTAACTGGGCCAGTCGGTTACCATGATGACGCACCGCGAGCTGTCATGTAGGAAGCAAAAAACATAAACAATACATAAATTCATGACATCTAGATACTAGATAAATATAATACACATTGTGAAAAACAATCCTGTGTAATAACATGAAACACTTAGACATACATGCAAAGATGCGCTCAATATGAGCTAGAGTATGCCTGATAACCAAACTATGTAAACCAAAAAAGTGTAATGTGTAAGTAAAATACCTGCACTGGACAGCCTGACACAGAAACCTGCAATGTGACCTGATATCACCTATCTATTTCATGTAAATGTTTTCTTTCACCTTGTTAATACAGAAAAATATTTTTTTTATATTTTGTAAACAACTGTGACTTGCCATAGTATATGGCACTTTTGCCGGCCGCAAAGAAACCTTTCAGCTTGGCTTTCTGAGGAAGCTATTGAGTAACTATTCTGACTATATCTTCTATTAAGGAAATGTGTTAACCTCAGCTTATATAAGTGCACCTGATGATTTTTCGTACCGCTTAACACCCCATTACAGAAAATTGATGAGCCCCAGGGTTTCATTAAGTCCCCTTGGAGCCAAACAATCGAGCTTAAAAATCCATTTGGATTCTAATTGGAGCAATTTCTTGCCCCTGTCGCCACCACGTATGGAGGCAGGGACGTGATCTACCGCTTTATATCTAAGGCTAGCCAGATTGTGTCGCAAAGAGGCAAAATGACGGGCTACCGGTTGGTCACTTGTACCCGACGCTATTGCTGCCCGTATAGCCGACCTATGTTGTGTAAGCCTCACTTTCAGTTGACATTCGGTCTTTCCAACATAGTATAGCCCGCAAGGGCATACTATGACATATATTACGAACTTTGTAGTACACGTTAATGGCCACCTGATTTTCAGCCTCTTACCAGTCTGTGGGTGCGGTATGGTGTCGCCAATAAGCATAAAGGAACAAGTTGTGCATCCTAAGCATTTAAAGCATCCGTTCTTTCTACTTAGAAAATGTCTGGATGCTTTTGATTGACAGAAACCTGTTACATCTGTTTTAACAATCATGTCCTTGATGTTTCTGCTACGAGTGTAGCTGGGCATCAATCTATGGTTCTGGACACATTTCAGATCCGGGTCTGAAGTTACCATTTGCGACAGATTTTTCACCTGTTTAGATGTCACCGGACTCTTGGTATTATATTCATTAACCCAAGGTATGATAGATTTGGCAAGATCATTATTTTTCTTCCTATTTTTCTGTGTGACAGTATATTTCGCCTTTTTACAGGCTCTATTCAACTCAACCTTAGAGTAACCCCTCTCGCAGAAGTTGTCAATCATTTCTTTCAACTGTACGTCTCGCGTACTTGTGTCTGAGTTATTTCTACTTACCCTCAAAAACTGAGAGTATGGCAGACTACGTATAATAGCTTTAGGATGAAAGCTGTCTGCATGGAGGATTGTGTTCCTGTCGGTAGGTTTTTTATATAAGGAGGTCAATATCTTGCCATTCCGTAATTGAATCAATACATCAAGGTAACATACCTCTGTTTTACTGGCAGTAATGGTAAGTTTAATGGGACTACTGGACTGGTTCTGTCTGTCAATAATCTCTATAAGCCTAGTCAAATCATTGTTCCACAAAATTAGGAGATCATCAATATATCTATAGTATAATAACATAGCTCCTGATGTTTCAACATTTTCGAAAAACAGACCCCTCTCTACCTCCCACATGTAACAATTTGCGAAAGATGGAGCCACAGGCGAACCCATGGAGCAGCCGGTTAGTTGTTTGAAAAAACGCCCATTAAATAGAAAAAAATTGTGATTCAATGTAAATGCCAGTAGCTCCATAAAAAAACCAATGTCAGGACCCTCGTATAGCTTATTACTGGTAATCAGCCGTGCCACTGAAGCCAAACCTGCCTGATGCGGAATACATGTATACAGGCTGGCAACATCCAATGTTGCCAGCGTCGCATTACTAGGGACCTGCCCAATCAATGCCAGTTTTTCCAGCAGCATGCCAGAATCTTTAAGATACGTGAATGTGTCTTGCACACATGGTTGCAAGTAATGATCCAGAAAGATGGCAATAGGCTCGCACAGAGACCCCCGGGCAGAAATAATCGGTCTCCCCGGAGGCCTCTGTGCGTCCTTATGGATCTTAGGCAAGGTGTACAACAAGGGCACAACCGGCCACCTAGTGGTCAGTTTATCACATATACCTTGTGAAATAAACCCCTCACTTACAGCATGTTTCAATATTGTATCCAGTTTCTGTTTATACATTAGGGTGGGATCCTGGTCAAGAACACAATACGTTGTTGTATCACTTAGCAATCTTTCACACTCTTCAATATAAACCGTTGTGTCTTGTATTACTATGGATCCCCCCTTATCCGCTGCTCTTATAATAATGTCCCGCCTATTTTGTAACTCACGCAGGGCCAGTTGTTCTTCTCTGGAAAGATTGTGTCTAACTGTACCGGCAGGTACATCGATTGAGTTCTCCATTAGCCGATGAAAGGTTTTTAAAGTAGCGTTCGTTGACGGTGGATCGAACCTTGATCGTACTCCCAATTTTGCTAACCTGGAAGGTAAAGGCAAAGTAGGAGTTGTCTCTGTTTGTTTAGAAAAATGTTCTTTAATTTTTAATGACCGTGAAAGCTTGAAGGTGTCCACTTTCCATTTAAATTTATCCGGATAATTCGTGGGTATAAAGGATAAACCTTTATTCAGCAACTGTTCCGGGTTACTAAGCGTATAAGACGACAAATTAAAAATTAAGTTCTCCGGTTTTTGGGGGGTCTTCCCTCGGTTCTGCCTCCGCGTTTGGCCTCCACGCCTCATCCCCGAGCGGTGGGACCCGCCCGGGTGTCTACCCCTAAAGGGGTTACCTGTCTGGTTCCAGATGTGTTATCCGTAAGTTCCTCATTCTCGCTTGCAGATGTACTTGAAAAATGCACACGTTGGGGGCGTCTATTGGTGTACGCCCCTCTGCCCCTCCTATTGGACGAAGCTGTCTGGTTTAGCCAGGTGTACACCCGATGTTGAGCATAATCGGCTATGACCTTCTTCTGTTTTTCCCTTTTATATTTTAATAAATCATTTTTGTACACCTCGACCTGTTCCTGCAATTTAGCAAGCCAATCAGTGGAAGAGTCGGCCTTAATTTTGGTGAGATGCTCACTTTCAAATCGAAACCCCCTAGGGATCTGCTTAGCCCGGTAATAGTCAGAAAGAGTTCTACTATGATAGAGAAAATCTAGTTCTCTTTTCTTTAGTTTAAACCACTCACGATAGATGTCTGCACATGAGTCGACAGGATCATCTGATAAAGCGGAATCCTTGTGTAGTATTTTTTCAGCGTCGACATCAGAGAAGCTAAGAGTCTCATAGTTGTCACATTCAATCAAAAATGCTGTAAAGTCACCCTCAGCTTCCATGGTGGCCATGTGAGCTGTAGGCGCGAAACAAAGTGCTGACAACCACACAGGTTGAGTGATCACGTATATTGTGCAGTCCAGTACAGACGTGAATAAAGTGCTAAAGTGCTGAAAAAAGTGAAAAAATCCTTGGGAGGAGATAAATGGTCGAGTGCTGGGTGCCCTGAGCTGGCATGACGAACTTATCCACCGCAGCGGTGCGTAGTGCCCAATATACAACTGCTTGGCTCCGGCACTCCTGCTGTGTTTAGCTTGCTAGGGTGCCTTCCTTGTGGGGCATGCCCACACAGATATACAAACGGTTTTGAAGGCGGCACTCAAAGACTTACACAGATAGTGAAAAAACATCCATGTGTGGATGCTGTTTTAATGCGTGTTACGTTTCGGGGACGTATCCCCTTCCTCAGACAGTGATAAAGTGCATCAATACAAGTATAAATACATATAACAATTAGTGCCACTTACCCCCCTTCCATGACCCTCAGCTGCGTGCCTCGCGGTGTTCCAGACCTCCCCCGTCCCGCACTTCCGGTCTCTACGTTACCAGAGGTCAGGAAGTGACGTAACTGGGCCAGTCAGTTACCATGACGACGCGCCGCGAGCTGTCATGTAGGAAGCAAAAAACATAAACAATACATAAATTCATGACATCTAGATACTAGATAAATATAATACATGTGCAGACATCTATCGTGAGTGGTTTAAACTAAAGAAAAGAGAACTAGATTTTCTCTATCGTAGTAGAACTCTTTCTGACTATTACCGGGCTAAGCAGATCCCTAGGGGGTTTCGTGTGCATAACACCCCCACCATTGGTCGACACAATACCACCTTTTGTAAACGGTGGATTTCCATTTTAAATAAATGTTCGATGGACTTGATCTTATTGGTGATCGAGGAAGCTACAAGGGAATTCAAACTCACCGTAGACAACATCAACAGATTTGAAAGTGAGCATCTCACCAAAATTAAGGCCGACTCTTCCACTGATTGGCTTGCTAAATTGCAGGAACAGGTCGAGGTGTACAAAAATGATTTATTAAAATATAAAAGGGAAAAACAGAAGAAGATCATAGCCGATTATGCTCAACATCGGGTGTACACCTGGCTAAACCAGACAGCTTTGTCCAATAGGAGGGGCAGAGGGGCGTACACCAATAGACGCCCCCAACGTGTGCATTTTTCGAGTACATCTGCAAGCGAGAATGAGGAACTTACGGATAACACATCTGGAACCAGACAGGTAACCCCTTTAGGGGTAGACACCCGGCGGGTCCCACCGCTCGCGGACGAGGCGCACGAGGCGTGGAGGCCAAACGCGGAGGCAGAACCGTGGGAAGACCCCCCAAAAACCGGAGAACTTAATTTTTAATTTTTCGTCTTATACGCTTAGTAACCCGGAACAACAGTTGCTGAATAAAGGTTTATCCTTTATACCCACGAATTATCCGGATAAATTTAAATGGAAAGTGGACACTGTCGAATACTGTGACAGAGGCAACCTGCTGAAGGCCTAACAGTTATATATATGTACTACGGGATAGTACGTATATTATGTATACAACCAATAATCACAATATCAAAAGGTTCTCATATTCACTAGTATAGTATAAAAGCATAAGAGAATCCATCTTGGTTCTAGCTAGATGATACAGCAAATTCATCTTGAACTTTGTACACACTGAAAGACGAGAAGAACAACTTTGTTGGCTAAGTATTAATTCCACATACGCACATCCGAAAAGCTCATAGTATCCAGCTTAATTCCTAATATGGACACAGAGCTGAAGATCACGAGTATCTTGTAGTTTTCTTGACAATTGGCCTAATATTGCATAACACTGTATTCCAGAGGTATGAAATCATATGGGAGGGTTATAAGAATGGGGCGTAACTGTGTATTATATAAAACTCATTGTTGTTACGTGTATCTGTTGTTAAAGCATTTGACACAGGCTTGAGAGGATGTCCCCTCTCTACCTGTATACGGGCGTGGCCTTTTTAATAAATAATTATTGATTTTTATAAATCTATTTTCGATTTATTCTTTTACCTAACAACAAACAGCAACAAGATGGTTAATTTAATTAACCGTAGGAATTTAACAATTTGGGGGCTATGTCCTTGGAACTATAGATCTCGATCTCTTCATCAAATTCTCAAAGGGGTGTGCCAGCCAGCCAGCAGCTGAGGATGGAAGGAATGTCCCAAGTCATTACAGCACTGGTAAGTATAGAATACCATGGTATGTGCTATATTCCAGTACATGCTGTTTCTATACCTGCCAGCTGTCTGTGTGATTGTATTTTTTATAATATGAGAATTAGGAGTGGAGAGATTGACTAAGCTAGTAAAATAACTCAGGGACCTGTTTGTTGTTGCTTGTTTGTAAAATGAATACCAAAGTTGTGTTCAAGTCGGTTGAAGGACCAAGTAGCGAGGAATAGTAACTTGGGAATGATGATTGACAGATGCTGTTGCATGTAAATAAGAAGATCAAAATTAATTCAAAGTTTGTATTTGGGCAGAGAAATAGTGACCTGGGTTATTCACTCTATGAATGATTGCGTGAATAAGTGCTGTGGACCATCTTCACGAGGTCTGAATGTGTTCCAATCTGAATTTACAGTATCACGTGCCATCGTTAACGCTGTAAGTGACAGATAAGATAAGAGCCAAATAAAGTAAAAAGCACATAGACCACTTCCCCTTTTTAGTCAGCTACACGTGTGTAAGAAGGGTACATGAAATAAATAGAGTGAACAACCCGAGGTTATAGGGATTATATGTAATTGAGTGTAATTATATATTGCAATACTGAGCTGCTAAGAGCTGCTGATTGTTTTAACCATATATGGATTCTGGTAAATAGCAGAATCTACAGACTAAAGTCCCAAATATATTCTGAGTCTGTTTATTAACATTTTTTTGTGTGCACAAAAGAACGGAGCAACTCTAAAGAGGTGTTGTTTTAACCATAACCTAAGCCTGTTTGCTAACATTGTAGTTTGTGATAAGAGGGTCTACTGCAGTTTCCCAGTTGACAGACGTGTCGCGTGTGTGAAAAATTGCAGGGATTGCAAATTTTTCAGCGTATGGGAAGGGCAGGAGGATTAACCCTAAGTGTGCATATCATGTATGGAAGAAATATTCCATAGCAGCACCAATTTTGTATAGTACTGTGACAAAAGGTACAGTCTATGTTTTGCATTTCAATCATGCTGTATAATATTGGCCTGATCAACCAATACTAAGCGTATTTTGAAATTGGCAAAACTGTTGAAATCTGCAAGATATTGAAGTTTGCAAACTGATTTTTTTTATTTAAAGTATGGGAGCCCAACTTATGAAACTAAGCACAGATTCAGTACAGCATGATAAGAAAATGAAATACTGTACATCAGGATTGAAATAAAAACCATGGTACCAAAAGAACACTCCCCTTGCGCTGGCGAAACTGTATTTAAAGTTTTGTGTTTTATGGTGTCTTGTGTGTGGGACAGAATGGGCAGTGTTTGTTCAGTTAAGTATATTCTCAGATCTGTGTCTAATAGAAACCTTCAGTCTGTGACTGGCATGGTTACAAGTTTTGAAATAAGGTTTATATATATATTTGTGAACTGAGGAAACAAAAGAGTTAATGTCCGTGTTCAAATGGCTTTTGGCAGATCTGTAGTTAAAAATATGTGTTTATCTAATGTTACTATCTAACTATGAAGTGAAGTTTCCATATGGTATTGTTTAATACGTAAATATTCTTTAATGCAATATATTGTGAGAAGGTCTGCCAGCAAATTAATGGCTGGATGCCGTGTGATTGTATTGCAATATAAAGAAAGAAAAATAAGTAAAAAAACCTTCAGTTTCCAACGCTGTGTAGCATGGAGAGCTAGGGGGTTGTAACAGCCCAGAATCGTGCCCCCCCCCCTTTTCCAGCAGCAGTGTAAGCCATGACGTAGTAAAGAAAAAAAAGTGTTCAGTGAGCTTTGATTTTTTTTTCATCTAATAAGATGGATCATAATAAGCAGCACTCTAAATATATTTTGTGGAAGACAATGATTTGCAATTTTAAATGTTTGTTATACAAACAATCTACTCTAGTTTTAATATAAGAACTAATATCTTAAACAGATAGTCTGTAGGGAAAGCTGCCAATTTCTTTCTACAGCATAACTGTAATCAGAAAAAAATCCCAGCAACAGATGGGGGTTAGAGATGTCAGCGCTAACAGCGTTAAAGCTAACAGATCTGCATCTGGCACACAGTCAAGAAGACAACGCCCTATTGCGGCACACGCATTCTGTAATGTATATGCTGTAAATCAAAGATTGCGACAAGCAATTAATCACTACGATTCCAGTATTAACATACTTTTAGACAATTCTTCAAAGTTATTTGGAAGAAACTTAATTTGTAAGTTACAGTGTAAAATATACTACATCACGGATTAGGTATTTCTAAAGATTCCAGGAAGTTTAAAGTAGGGACAGATTCAGTTGGATACATAGCATACATATATATATCACTTACCCTGTGTTTCTATGAATGGAGGTAAAGGATATGCTTGCTAAAATCCATAACAAAGGATAGACAGTGATAATATAGATATACATTGCAAAAGGTTCTTAGTGGACTGCACAATATGCAGTGATGAACCAGGTTCCGTAGCCAGGAAGTGTGGGGATATGATTGTGAAAAAAAAAAAAGGTTATATGGGAGCGGTGTTAAGTAACTGAGTTTTCAGTGAATCCGTGTATGTGGCAAGGCATTCCATAGAATGGATGCAGTCCAAGGAAAGTTTGCTTGGAAGCAAATAATGAGTGTGCATGAGAGACGTAGATTTTGTGTGGACTGGCCAGTCTGAATGATATTTTGAGATAAGCAAAGAAATGTACAGTATGTTGATGTAGTACGATTACTAAATGTAATGTTGATGGAATAAATCACACTGTATTGAACTAGATTATGCTAAAAATTTATATACAATCTTTCTTTGTACTTTGTAACCTACATTCTTTTTTACCTACAGATGGTGTAACCAGTATGTGGATGATATACCTTTGTGCTATAAATTATTTGAAGTATTGGTGTCAGATACTAAACAGTTGTGTTTTCTTGCAGAACAGGACACAAGGTGTCGGAAGACAAAAGTCAACGGTGTGCTGACATAGTTAACTACCTAGGTCATTATTTGGCGCTAGGCCAAAGATAGTTAAAACCCTCAGAGGGTGGAACCTTGGTATACATTTATTGATAGATATATATGTATGACCAGATGATAAATCTCTAGATACAGTAAAAAAAAAAATTGTAAATGCTATGTGCATACATTCAAGTTCATAACCAAAGAGATTATAGAAGGTAATACAATATTACACTTTATCATGAATAAGACATTATGGATACACAGTCAGAGCCAAACCATCAACTTATGTATAAGCAAGAACAAAAGGAAAAAAAAACATATGTTTAATACTGAGGTTAAGCAGTAGATTGTATATGATGTGTACAACTTAGATATAAAATAGCAATAGTGTAGCTTGCACTGGCGCTCAGATTTAAAGATGTATCCCTTCATTCAATAGGGGATATATGAACCAACAGGGAAATTGTAACAAATGATTTGTTCCATGAAAAATGTGTTTATTATGACACATAAACTCACTGACATACGACATACATAAAGTGCATGGGTGAATCTGGACCAGTTAAAGAGACCGTGCAATAGATGTAAATCTCTCACCATATAATGGGATTGCGGTGGGCTAGCTTAAAGAAGCAACATGGGTCCGAGGCTGAAAATAGCCTAGGCACCACCGCAGATGGTTTATTCAGCGTATCAGTCCTTTTACTTGCTTCACTGATCCTCGTCACCCGATTCCCCCGTCCAAGAACCTATCCTGGTAGGGTTTCCTCTGGTGGCACAGCGATGCCCAGCTCAGAGTGTTTCCTGCTGATGTCTGATTCACAGGATCCATCACAACTTAGATACAGCTGCATACTTGTCTTCCTCACCCCCAAAAGTGGGGAGTATAAGGAATATAATGTGGATGAGTAAGACAATTATAATGATTTCACACATCATGATTACATCGCATTTTACTTCATTTAAAGAAAAAGAAAAAAAAACGGACAGTAACAGGAGAATAATTTCTCGAGCATCCATAGGGGATAATGGGATGGTGAATTAGTGAATTAGTATTATTAATAATAAAGTGTTGCTGCCAACTTTATGGGGAAATGTCATGAGTTATGCAAATCTAAGGGTAACTAGCATGAAATAGATTCACAAGCTTTCTATGGTGGGATGAAGTTTAATGGAGAAGTGTTTGGCATGTGACATTGTGTTTTGGCATGGGACCAAAATAACAAATTATGTGATAATAAGAGGGATCGTGATGGTGATAAAGAAAGCTATAGCATGTTTACTGCAGATGTTTGGGTTGATTAAAAACAACATTGTTTTAATACAACATAGTTTAATGCTAAAAAGGAACTATAGTATGTGTAACAGGTGTTAAGGGGTTATATGAGAAATGATTAAATAAGGCCAGATGTGTGATCTATTGTTTCACTGATAGAGTTTATAGGAGTTTGAAAAATATTTTGTGTTTAATATGTGTAATGTTGAGAATAAAAAGTCATAATTTGATAAGGAAGGTTTAAAGAATTAAGCATTATTAATCTACAAAAGAGACAGGAAAGGCAGAATTTGAATCATGGCATGGTCCAATCATTGGTTCAATAGTGGTAGAATTACACCTAAGCCTCTGCTTAGTCTCTCTTCTATATAATTTTTTGTTATTCTTTTTGGAATCCAGCAAAGATATATTATCCAGAGCAAAGATATATTATCCAGAGACTGATTCAAAACTACAAAAAGATTTGACAGTTCAAATATGTCACACAAATTATTTAAACAGTTACAAGAATATCAAAAGCTGCAAGAACCTTGGAAAGATATTTAACCAACACGAAAACACACAGTCCGGCACAGGACAAATCACTAAGAGAGTGAAGACGGTGTTATGGTGAGAAGTTGCTTATGTTTCGGTTCCATTACAGATCGCATAGGATGGTCCTGGGCAAGTACCGCTGACTACTGATACAGCCGTTGCAAAGGCTGCAGAAGAAGGACACCTAGATCCATGAGCTTGCAATGAAATGAAAAGGTCAGAGACCAGAGCTTAAAGGAACCTAAAACTAAAAACAATTGCATGGAGATACAATACAGAGACTGTTACTACTGTTACTACCACAGAGTTATATTTGAATGAACCCTTCAATCAAGATAGAGATGATTATGATCATTGATAATAGACTATGTGCTTATAAGCTAATATCCTACAGAACTTTTAACATTTCTGAAAGTATACGGGAGCGACGTTATTTATAACAGCATTAGGACTTAATTTATTTATTTTTCTTTGAAGAGAGAGCTAGCAAACGTGTGGTGTAGGTATGAGTACTCATCCATTATTGTGGATGGGAATTATTTCAATAAGACACTTCCTTCCTCTTTTCTTTTCAAAGCAGGAAATCCAGAGAGATTTATGACCGGTGTAACGAACACACTTTGAAAAACGTGGTTATGAGTATTATACTCCACTTGAAGACAGATGTATAGATTAATGCATGGATAATTTAATAATTTATATTATTCCAAGGAGTATCCAGTCCAGCAATACCATTAATTGTTGGAAAGATTTTAAGTACTGCAGCTATATAAATTGTATTGCTAATCAATATTTAAGATTATTATAATTGTTAGATATGTATACATAGACACTAGCATTGTATAATAGCAGGCCAAAGTTCTCTATGTAAGTTACATTTGATGTGATTACCAAAACTTTATAAAGTTGTGATAACAGTGAAACACGGTACATGTGTTTCACTGTTATCACATGTGAGTACATGTGATACTGTTGTACACGGTACAACAGTATCTCAAGAAAGAACCACTGGTGATAATATCAGCTACACATATCGGTTGTATTTCAGTTAGTGGAAATAAAATAGGTCAATAATACAAAATAAAAAAAAAATTAACTTATGAAGATAGGAAAGATTGATTTAAGGGAATGTGAAAGAATTGTTACAATTTACTAACCTAATGTTTCTAGATGTGCTAGATATAATGAGTTAGGTATATAAATAGTAATGGTTACATATGATGTTCATTAAAGTTTATGAGTTAGTAAATGTATTTTACCAGGAGTAGATTCAAAGGTTAAATAAAGATATCATACATAACGGGGAATGGTAGTTGTCACCATGTCCTTAGGATATGATATATAATTGGTTACCTATTAATTCTAAAGATGTTTGTTATTTAAGAAGATTGATTTAGCAATTTTATACAAAAACACATAATAACTTGAGAAAAGTTTTCTTACAGGATGAACTATTCCTAAAAAGAGTAATTGACTCAATAATCAGGAAACATGTTCCTGCCACCAGAGCATCAATAAAACCTCGAATTGGTAAAGGTGGCTAATAAGTTCTCCTATGGCTAATGAAGTCGTATGATTAATCAACTGGGAGTTGACGTTTTTATTTTGTTTTATTTCATTTAAATTATTGATAATATGATTGAACTTTATGATAGGATATTCCAGAACTGTGGACATTTATGATGATTCCAGGACATTGGACATGAACTATTACGATACCACATTGTTCTACATTCTTAAATACCACAAAGTGGAGGATATTGTTGATTTCCGGAAACAGCACTTTGAGCTCACTGCTGTGCTTATTTGACCAAAGACATTACGGATCCTGATACGTGTATTGCCAAGTATATAAAGGAGGTCCATAATATAAAAGAAGAACTTTAACCAAGGCATTATGATATGGACTGGAAAAGATAAATGTTTAAATCCTAGTATTTAATTTTCAGGATTAGAATTTTTTTTTTTTTTAAGTATATTGTATGTGATTGTATGTGATGATGTATTTTGTGATGAGGTTTATTCTTTGGTGACCCCGACCCCGATGTGATTATAGCCATTCATTTGATGTTCACTGCCTACAGGTGCGGCCTATGTTGTATTTAGAAGGCTACTGTCAGACGCAGAATAGCAATACTACATGAAATGATTATTAGCGAACTATACGTTCCCAGAAATTCTCCTGAGATGACAGGGCACATGGATAATGTCCCTGATCAAAGGGTGGAGCTGTCGAATACTGTGACAGAGGCAACCTGCTGAAGGCCTAACAGTTATATATATGTACTACAGGATAGTACGTATATTATGCATACACCTAATAATCACAATATCAAAATCACAATACATTCACTAGTATAGTATGAAAGCATAACAGAATCCATTTTGTTTCTAGCTAGATGTTTCTAGCAGATTCATTTGTATTTCATTTGAACTTTATACACAGAAAGAAAGTCGAAAACAACTTCTTGGCAGTATTAATTCCACCTACGCACATCCGATAAGCGCATAGAGTCCAATTTAATTCCTAATATGGACACAGTTGAAGATCACGAGTATCTTTGAGTATTCTTGACAATTGTCCTAATATTGCATAACACTATTGCATAACACTGTATTCCAGATGTATGAAATCATATGGGAGGGTTATAAGAATGGGGCGTAACTGTGTATTATATAAAACTCATTGTTGTTACGTGTATCGGATGTTAAAAGCATTTGACACAGGCTTGAGAGGATGTTCCCTCTCTACCTGTATACGTGCGTGGCCTTTTGAATAAATAATTATTGATTTTTATAAATCTATTTTCAATTCATTCTTTTACCTAACAACAAACAGCAACAAGATGGTTAATTTAGTTAACCCTAGGTATTTAACAGTTCTGTGTCCAGAATCATGCCCAAGAACAGCAGACGCGTCGCATGAATCAGCTGCGACTTTGGGATATTCAGAATCCAGCCGTGCTGTTGTAGCACTTCCCGAGATAGTGCTACGCTGACTAACAACTGCTCCTTGGACCTCGTCTTTATAAGGAGATCGTCCAAGTACGGGATAATTATAACTCCCTTCTTTCGGAGGAGTATCATCATTTCGGACATTACCTTGGTAAATACCCTCGGTGCCGTGGACAGACCAAACGGCAACGTCTGGAATTGGTAATGACAGTCCTGTACCACAAACCTGAGGTACTCCTGGTGAGGTGGGTAAATGGGGACATGCAGGTAAGCATCCTTGATGTCCAGCGACACCATAAAATCCCCCTCTTCCAGGCTTGCAATAACCGCCCTGAGCGATTCCATCTTGAACTTGAACTTCCTTACATAAGTGTTCAAGGATTTTAAATTTAGAATGGGTCTCACCGAACCGTCTGGTTTCGGTACCACAAACATTGTGGAATAGTAACCCCGTCCCTGTTGAAGGAGGGGTACCTTGATTATCACCTGCTGAAGATACAGCTTGTGAATTGTCGCCAGTACTACCTCCCTGTCTCTGAGGGCAGCAGGCAAGGCTGATTTGAGGTAACGGCGAGGAGTAGTCGCCTCAAACACCAGCTTGTATCTGGTGCAGCTTTTTCCCTCTCCCCATGCCTCTGGGCAGAAAGGATGCGCCTCTGACCCGCTTGCATTTCTGAGGCCGAAAGGACTGTACCTGATAATACGGTGCTTTCTTAGGCTGTGAGGGAACCTGAGGTAAAAAAGTCGACTTCCCAGCTGTTGCTGTGGATACGAGGTCCGAGAGACCGTCCCCAAACAATTCCTCACCCTTATAAGGCAAAACCTCCATGTGCCTTTTAGAATCAGCATCACCTGTCCACTGCCGGGTCCATAATACTCTCCTGGCAGAAATGGACATTGCATTAATTCTAGATGCCAGCCGGCAAATATCCCTCTGTGTATCCCTCATATTTAAGACGACGTCTTTTATATGCTCTATGGTTAGCAAAATAGTATCCCTGTCGAGGGTATCAATGTTTTCTCTAACGTCCTAGTGGATGCTGGGGACTCCGTCAGGACCATGGGGATTAGCGGCTCCGCAGGAGACAGGGCACAAAAGTAAGCTTTTAGGATCACATGGTGTGTACTGGCTCCTCCCCCTATGACCCTCCTCCAAGCCTCAGTTAGGTTTTTGTGCCCGTCCGAGCAGGGTGCAATCTAGGTGGCTCTCTTAAAGAGTTGCTTAGAAAAAGTTTTTAGGTTCTTTATTTTCAGTGAGTCCTGCTGGCAACAGGCTCACTGCATCGAGGGACTTAGGGGAGAGAAGTGAACTCACCTGCGTGCAGGATGGATTGGCTTCTTAGGCTACTGGACACCATTAGCTCCAGAGGGAGTCGGAACACAGGTCTCGCCCTGGGGTTCGTCCCGGAGCCGCGCCGCCGACCCCCCTTGCAGATGCTGAAGATTGAAGAGGTCCGGAACCAGGCGGCAGAAGACTTTCAGTCTTCATCAGGTAGCGCACAGCACTGCAGCTGTGCGCCATTGTTGTCAGCACACTTCACACAGCGGTCACGGAGGGTGCAGGGCGCGGGGAGGGGCGCCCTGGGCAGCAATGTATAATACCTGTATGGCGAAAAATACATCACATATAGCCCTTGAGGCTATATGGATGTATTTAACCCCTGCCAGATATCACAGACTCCGGAGAAGAAGCCCGCCGAAAAGGGGGCGGGGCCTATTCTCCTCAGCACACAGCGCCATTTTCCCTCACAGAAATGCTGGTGGGAAGGCTCCCATGCTCTCCCCTGCACTGCACTACAGAAACAGGGTTAAAACAGAGAGGGGGGGCACTGATTTGGCGATATGAATATATATTAAAATGCTATAAGGGAGGAACACTTATATAAAGGTTGTCCCTGTATAATTATAGCGTTTTGGTGTGTGCTGGCAAACTCTCCCTCTGTCTCCCCAAAGGGCTAGTGGGTCCTGTCCTCTATCAGAGCATTCCCTATGTGTGTGCTGTATGTCGGTACGTGTGTGTCGACATGTATGAGGAAAATGTTGGTGAGGAGGCGGAGCAAATTGCCTGTAATGGGGATGTCACTCTCTAGGGAGTCGACACCGGAATGGATGGCTTATTTATGGAATTACGTGATAATGTCAACACGCTGCAAGCCGGTTGACGACATGAGACGGCCGGCGAACAAATTAGTACCTGTCCAGGCGTCTAAAACACCGTCAGGGGCTGTAAAACGCCCATTTACCTCAGTCGGTCGACACAGACCCAGACACGGACACTGATTTCAGTGTCGACGGTGAAGAAACAAACGTATTTTCCTTTAGGGCCACACGTTAAGGGCAATGAAGGAGGTGTTACATATTTCTGATACTACAAGTACCACAAAAAAGGGTATTATGTGGGATGTGAAAAAACTACCTGTAGTTTTTCCTGAATCAGATAAATTAAATGAAGTGTGTGATGATGCGTGGGTTTCCCCCGATAGAAAATTATTGGCGGTATACCCTTTCCCGCCAGAAGTTAGGGCGCATTGGGAAACACCCCTTAGGGTGGATAAGGCGCTCACATGCTTATCAGAACAAGTGGCGGTACCATCTACAGATAGGGCCGTACTTAAGGAGCCAGCTGATAGGAGGCTGGAAAATATCCTAAAAAGTATACACACATGCGGGTGTTATACTGCGACCAGCGATCGCCTCAGCCTGGATGTGCAGAGCTGAGGTGGCTTGGTCGGATTCCCTGACTAAAAATATTGATACCCTTGACAGGGACAGTATTTTATTGACTATAGAGCATTTAAAGGATGCATTTCTATATATGCGAGATGCGCAGAGGGATATTTGCACTCTGGCATCAAGAGTAAATGCGATGTCCATATCTGCAAGAAGATGTTTATGGACACGACAGTGGTCAGGTGATGCAGATTCCAAACGGCACAAAGATGTATTGCCGTATAAAGGGGAGGAATTATTTGGGGTCGGTCCATGGGACCTGGTGGCCACGGCAACTGCTGGAAAATCCACCGTTTTTTACCCTAAATCACATCTCTGCAGAAAAAGACACCGTCTTTTCAGCCTCAGTCCTTTCGTCCCTATAAGAGTCATATCTGCCCAGGGATAGAGGAAAGGGAAGAAGACTGCAGCAGGCAGCCCATTCCCAGGAACAGAAGCCCTCCACCGCTTCTACCAAGTTCTCAGCATGACGCTGGGACCGTACAGGACCCCTGGATCCTACAAGTAGTATCCAAGGGGTACAGATTGGAATGTCGAGACGTTTCCCCCTCGCAGGTTCCTGTAGTCTGCTGTACCAATGTCTCCCTCCGACAGGGAGGCAGTATTGAAAACAATTCACAAGCTGTATTCCCAGCAGGTGATAATAAAATTACCCCTCCTACAACAAGGAAAGGGGTATTATTCCACACTATATGGTGGTACTGAAGCCAGAAGGCTAGGTGAGACCTATTCTAAATCTGAAATATTTGAACACTTACAAAGGTTCAAATCCAGATGCAGTCACTCAGAGCAGTGATAGCGAACCGGGAAGAAGGGGACTATATGGTGTCCCGGGACATAAGGGATGCTTACCTCCATGTCCCAAAATTTGCCTTTCTCACCAAGGGTACCTCAGGTTCGTGGTACAGAACTGTCACTATCAGTTTCAGACGATGCCGTTGGATTGTCCAAGGCACCCCGGGTCCTTACCAAGGTAATGACCGAAATGAGGATTCGTCTTCAAAGAAAATGGACGACCTCCTGATAAGAACAAGGTCCAGAGAACAGTTGGAGGTCGGAGTAGCACTATCTCAAGTAGTTCTACGACAGCACGGGTGGATTCTAAATATTCCAAAACCGCAGTTGTTCCGACGACACGTCTGCTGGTCCTAGGGATGATTCTGGACACAGTCCAGAAAAAGGTGTTTCTCCCAGAGGAGAAAGCCAGGGAGTTATCCGAGCTAATCGGGATCCTCCTAAAACCAGGAAAAGTGTCAGTGCATCATTGCACAAGAGTCCTGGTAAAAATGGTGGCTTATTACGAAGCGATTCCATTCGGCAGATTTCACGCAAGAACTCTTCAGTGGGATCTGCTGGACAAATGGTCCGGATCGCATCTTCAGATGCATCAGCGGATAACCCTATATCCAAGGACAAGGGTGTCTCTCCTGTCGTGATTACAGAGTGCTCATCTTCTAGAGGGCCGCAGATTCGGCATTCAGGATTGGATGCTGGTGACCACGGAGGCCAGCCTGAGAGGCTGGGGAGCAGTCACACAGGGAAAAAATTTCCAGGGAGTGTGATCAAGTCTGGAGAATTCTCTCCACATAAATATACTGGAGCTAAGAGCAAATTTATAATGCTCTAAGCTTAGCAAGACCTCTGCTTCAAGGTCAGCCGGTATTGATCCAGTGGGATAACATCACGGCAGTCGCCCACGTAAACAGAAAGGGCGGCACAAGAAGCAGGAGGGCAGTGGCAAAACTGCAAGGATTTTTCGCTAGGCGGAAAATCATGTGATAGCACTGTCAGCAGTGTTCATTCCGGGAGTGGACGACTGGGAAGCAGACTTCCTCAGCAGGCACGACCTCCACCCGGGAGAGTGGGAACTTCATCGGGAAGTTTTCCGCATGATTGTGAACCGTTGGGAAAGACCAAAGGTGGACATGATGGCGTCCCGCCCGAACAAAAAACGGGACAGGTATTGCGCCAGGTCACGAGACCTTCAGGCGATAGCTGTGGACGTCCTGGTAACACCGTGGGTGTAACAGTCGGTGTATGTGTTCCCTCCTCTGCTTCTCATAACCAAGGTATTGAGAATTATAAGACGTAGAGGAGTAAGAACTATACTCGTGGCTCCGGATTGGCCAAGAGGGACTTGGTACCCGGAACTTCAAGAGATGCTCACAGAGGACTTATGGCCTCGGGAGCTAAGAAGGGACTTGCTTCAGCAAGTACCATGTCTGTTCCAAGACTTACCGCGGCTGCGTTTGACGGCATGGCGGTTGAACGCCGGATCCTAAGGGAAAAGGCATTTCGGAAGAGGTCATACCTACCCTGGTCAAAGCCAGGAAGGAGGTGACCGCACAACGTTATCACCACATGTGGTGAAAATATGTTGCGTGGGTGAGGCCAGGAAGGCCCCACGAAGAAATTTCAACTAGGTCGATTTCTGCACTTCCTGCAAACAGGAGTGTCTATGAGCCTCAAATTGGGGTCCATTAAGGTTCAAGTTTCGGCCCTGTAGATTTTCTTCCAGAAAGAATTGGCTTCGGTTCCTGAAGTCCAGACGTTTGTCAAGGGAGTATTGCATATACAGCCCCTTTTGTGCCTCCTCAGGATAAAGCCGCCAATTCTGACACGCGCCTGGCCCAGGCCAGGGCCAACAGCATGACCACTTTCCATGTGAGATATTTTAACTCCACAGATTTAAGTGGTTCAAACCAATGTGACTTTTGTAACCCAAAACTACATTGAGATCCCAAAGTGCCACTGGAGGCACAAATGGAGGCTGTATATGCAGTACCCCTTTTACAAACGTCTGAACTTCAGGGACTGAAGCTAGTTCTTTTTGGAAGAAAATTGACAGGGCCGAAATTTGAACCTTAATGGACCCCAATTTCAGGCCCATAGACACTCCTGTTTGCAGGAAATGTAGGAATCGACCCAGTTGAATTTCCTCCGTCGGGCCTTACTGGCCTCGCACCACGCAACATATTTTCGCCAATTGCGGTGATAATGTTTTTGCGGTTACATCCTTCCTGGCTTTGATCAGGATAGGGATGACTTCATCCGGAATGCCTTTTTTCCTTCAGGATCCGGCGTTCAACCGCCATGCCGTCAAACGCAGCCGCGGTAAGTCTTGGAACAGACAGGGTCCTTGCTGGAGCAGGTCCCTTCTTAGAGGTAGAGGCCACGGATCCTCCGTGAGCATCTCTTGAAGTTCCGGTTACCAAGTCCTTCTTGGCCAATCCGGAACCACGAATATAGTGCTTACTCCTCTCCATCTTATCATTCTCAGTACCTTGGGTATGAGAGGCAGAGGAGGGAACACATACCCTGACTGGTACACCCACGGTGTTACCAGAACGTCTACAGCTTATTGCCTGAGGGTCCCTGGACCTGGCGCAATACCTGTCGAGTTTTTAATCATGTGGAAGACTTCTGGGTGAAGTCCCCACTCTCCCGAGTGGAGGTCGTGCTGAGGAAGTCTGCTTCCCAGTTGTCCACTCCCGGAATGAATACTGCTGACAGTGCTATCACATGATTTTCCGCCCAGCGAAGAATCCTTGCAGCTTCTGCCATTGCCCTCCTGCTTCTTGTGCCACCCTGTCTGTTTACGTGGGTGACTGCCGTGATGTTGTCCGACTGGATCAACACCGGCTGACCTTGAAGCAGAGGTCTTGCTAAGCTTAGAGCATTGTAAATGTCCCTTAGCTTCAGGATATTTATGTGAAGTGATGTCTCCAGGCTTGACCATAAGCCCTGGATATTCCTTCCCTGTGTGACTGCTCCCCAGCCTCGCAGGCTGGCATCCGTGGTCACCAGGACCCAGTCCTGAATGCCTAATCTGCGGCCCTCTAGAAGATGAGCACTCTGCAACCACCACAGGAGGGACACCCTTGTCCTTGGTGACAGGGTTATCCGCTGATGCATCTGAAGATGCGATCCGGACCATTTGTCCAGCAGGTCCCACTGGAAAGTTCTTGCGTGGAATCTGCCGAATGGGATTGCTTCGTAGGAAGCCACCATTTTACCCAGAACCCTTGTGCATTGATGCACTGAGACTTGGCTCGGTTTTAGGAGGTTCCTGACTAGCTCGGATAACTCCCTGGCTTTCTCCTCCGGGAGAAACACCTTTTTCTGGACTGTGTCCAGGATCATCCCTAGGAACAGAAGACACGTCGTCGGAACCAGGTGCGATTTTGGAATATTGAGAATCCAATCGTGCTGCCGCAACACTACCTGAGATAGTGCTACACCGACCTCCAACTGTTCCCTGGATCTTACCCTTATCAGGGAATTGTCCAAGGAAGGGATAACTAAAATTCACTTCCTTCGAAGGAATATCATCATTTCGGCCATTACCTTGGTAAAGACCCGGGGTGCCGTGTACCATCCATACGGCAGCGTCTGAACTGATAGTGACAGTTCTGTACCATAAACCTGAGGTACCCTTGGTGAGAAGGGTAAATTTTGACATGAAGGTAAGCATCCTTGATGTCCCGAGACATCATGTAGTCCCCTTCTTCCAGGTTCGCAATCACTGCTCTGAGTGACTCAATCTTGAATTTGAACCTCTGTACGTAAGTGTTCAAAGATTTTAGATTTAGAATCGGTCTCACCGAGCCGTCCGGCTTCGGTACCACAACAGTGTGGAATAATACCCCGTTCCCTGTTGCAGGAGGGGTATCTTGATTATCACCTGCTGGGAATACAGCTTGTGAATGGCTTCCAAAACTGTCTTCCTGTCAGAAGGAGACATCGGTAAAGCCGACTTTAGGAAACGGCGAAGGGGAGACGTCTCGAATTCTAATTTGTACCCCTGAGATATCACCTGAAGGATCCAGGGGTCTACTTGCGAGTGAGCCCACTGCGCGCTGAAATTCATTGAGACGGGCCCCCCACCGTGCCTGATTCTGCTTGTAAAGCCCCAGCGTATACTGAGGGCTTGGCAGAGGCGGGAGAGGGTTTCTGTTCCTGGGAACTGGCTGATTTCTGCAGCCTTTTTCCTCTCCCTCTGTCACGGGGCAGAAATGAGGAACCTTTTGCCCGCTTGTCCACGAAAAGACTGCGCCTGATAATACGGCGTCTTCTCATGTTGAGAGGCGACCTGGGGTACAAACGTGGAATGCCCAGCTGTTGCCGTGGCCACCAGGTCTGAAAGACCGACCCCAAATAACTCCTCCCTTAATAAAGCAATACTTCCAAATGCCGTTTGGAATACGCATCACCTGACCACTGACGTGTCCATAACCCTCTACTGGTAGAAATGGACAACGCGCTTAGACTTGATGCCAGTCGGCAAATATTCCGCTGTGCATCACGCATATATAAAAATGCATCTTTTAAATGCTCTATAGGCAAAAATATACTGTCCCTATCTAGGGTATCAATATTTTCAGTCAGGGAATCCGACCACGCCAACCCAGCACTGCACATCCAGGCTGAGGCGATTGCTGGTCGCAGTATAACACCAGTATGTGTGTAAATACCTTTTAGGATACCCTCCTGCTTTCTATCAGCAGGATCCTTAAGGGCGGCCATCTCAGGCGAAGGTAGAGCCCTTACAAGCGTGTGAGCGCTTTATCCCCCCTAGGGGGTGTTTCCCAACGCACCCTAACCTCTGGCGGGAAAGGATATAATGCCAATAACATTTTAGAAATTATCCGTTGTTATCGGGGAAACCCACGCATCATCACACACCTCATTTAATTTCTCAGATTCAGGAAAACTACAGGTAGTTTTTCCTCATCGAACATAATACCCCTTTTTTGGTGGTACTCGTATTATCAGAAATGTGTAAAACATTTTTCATTGCCTCAATCATGTAACGTGTGGCCCTACTGGAAGTCACATTCGTTTCTTCACCGTCGACACTGGAGTCAGTATCCGTGTCGGCGTCTATATCTGCCATCTGAGGTAACGGGCGCTTTAGAGCCCCTGACGGCCTATGAGACGTCTGGACAGGCACAAGCTGAGTAGCCGGCTGTCTCATGTCAACCACTGTCTTTTATACAGAGCTGACACTGTCACGTAATTCCTTCCAACAGTTCATCCACTCAGGTGTCGACCCCCTAGGGGGTGACATCACTATTACAGGCAATCTGCTCAGTCTCCACATCATTTTTCTCCTCATACATGTCGACACAAAAGTACCGACATACAGCACACACACAGGGAATGCTCTGATAGAGGACAGGACCCCACTAGCCCTTTGGGGAGACAGAGGGAGAGTTTGCCAGCACACACCAGAGCGCTATATAATATACAGGGATAACCTTATATAAGTGTTTTTCCCCTTATAGCTGCTGTATAGTTAATACTGCGCCTAATTAGTGCCCCCCTCTCTTTTTTTAACCCTTTCTGTAGTGTAGTGACTGCAGGGGAGAGACAGGGAGCTTCCCTCCAACGGAGCTGTGAGGGAAAATGGCGCCAGTGTGCTGAGGAGATAGGCTCCGCCCCTTTTTCGCGGACTTTTCTCCTGCTTTTTTATGGATTCTGGCAGGGGTTAAATGCATCCATATAGCCCAGGAGCTATATGTGATGCATTTTTTTGCCATCCAAGGTGTTTTTATTGCGTCTCAGGGCGCCCCCCCCCCAGCGCCCTGCACCCTCAGTGACCGAAGTGTGAAGTGTGCTGAGAGCAATGGCGCACAGCTGCAGTGCTGTGCGCTACCTTGTTGAAGACAGGACGTCTTCTGCCGCCGATTTTCCGGACCTCTTCTGCCTTCTGGCTCTGTAAGGGGGCCGGCGGCGCGGCTCTGGGACCCATCCAAGCTGGGCCTGTGATCGTCCCTCTGGAGCTAATGTCCAGTAGCCTAAGAAGCCCAATCCACTCTGCACGCAGGTGAGTTCGCTTCTTCTCCCCTTAGTCCCTCGATGCAGTGAGCCTGTTGCCAGCAGGTCTCACTGAAAATAAAAAACCTAATCTAAAACTTTCACTAAGAAGCTCAGGAGAGCCCCTAGTGTGCACCCTTCTCGTTCGGGCACAGAGATCTAACTGAGGCTTGGAGGAGGGTCATAGGGGGAGGAGCCAGTGCACACCAGATAGTCCTAAAGCTTTCTTTACATGTGCCCAGTCTCCTGCGGAGCCGCTATTCCCCATGGTCCTTACGGAGTCCCCAGCATCCACTTAGGACGTTAGAGAAATGGCGCTGGTATGCTGAGGAAGATAGCCCCGCCCCTTCAGCGGCGGGCTTCTCCCGCTTTTTATAATGTTAATGGCGGGGTTTTTTGCACATATACAGTGTTATACACTGTATTATGTGCTAATTGTGTCAAAAGGTAATTTAATTGCTGCCCAGGGCGCCCCCCCCCCCAGTGCCCTGCACCCAACAGTGACCGGAGAGTGTGGTGTGCTATGGGAGCAATGGCGCACAGCTGCAGTGCTGTGCGCTACCTTAATGAAGACAGGAGTCTTCAGCCGCCGTTTTTTGTCTGTTTCTTCTGTCTTCTGGCTCTGCAAGGGGGACAGCGGCGCGGCTCCGGGAATGGATGATCGAGGTCGGGCCCTGTGTTCGAACCCTCTGGAGCTAATGGTGTCCAGTAGCCTTAGAAGCACAAGCTAGCTGCAAGCAGGTAGGTTTGCTTCTCTCCCCTCAGTCCCTCGTAGCAGTGAGTCTGTTGCCAGCATATCTCACTGAAAATAAGAATTTACTCACCGGTAATTCTATTTCTCGTAGTCTGCAGTGGATGCTGGGTACTCCGTAAGGACCATGGGGAATAGCGGGCTCCACAGGAGACTGGGCACTCTAAAAGAAAGATTAGGTACTATCTGGTGTGCACTGGCTCCTCCCTCTATGCCCCTCCTCCAGACCTCAGTTAGGGAAACTGTGCCCGGAAGAGCTGACATTACTAGGAAAGGATTTGGAATCCAGGGTAAGACTCATACCAGCCACACCAATCACACCGTACAACTTGTGATAACTATACCCAGTTAACAGTATGAAACAATAATGAGCCTCTAACAGATGGCTCATAACAAAACCCTTTAGTTACGCAATAACTATATACATGTATTGCAGAGAGTCCGCACTTGGGACGGGCTCCCAGCATCCACTACGGACTACGAGAAATAGAATTACCGGTGAGTAAATTCTTATTTTCTCTGACGTCCTAGTGGATGCTGGGTACTCCGTAAGGACCATGGGGATTATACCAAAGCTCCCAAACGGGCGGGAGAGTGCGGATGACTCTGCAACACCGAATGAGCAAACTCAAGGTCCTCCTCAGCCAGGGTATCAAACTTGTAGAATTTTGCAAATGTGTTTGAACCCGACCAAGTAGCAGCTCGGCAAAGTTGTAAGGCCGAGACCCCTCGGGCAGCCGCCCAAGAAGAGCCCACTTTCCTCGTGGAATGGGCTTTTACAGATATGATGCGGCAGTCCAGCCGCAGAATGTGCAAGTTGAATCGTGCTACAGATCCAGCGAGCAATAGTCTGCTTTGAAGCAGCAGCACCCAGCTTGTTGGGTGCATACAGGATAATAGCGAGTCAGTTTACCTGACTCCAGCCGTCCTGGAAACATAGATTTTCAGGGCCCTGACTACGTCCAGCAACTTGGAATCCTCCAAGTCCCGAGTAGCCGCAGGCACCACAATAGGTTGGTTCAAATGAAACGCTGATACCACCTTAGGAAGAAATTGGGGACGAGTCCTCAATTCCGCCCTATCCATATGGAAAATCAGATAAGGGCTTTTACATGACAAAGCCGCCAATTCTGACACACGCCTGACGGAAGCCAAGGCCAACAGAAGGACTACTTTCCCCGTGAGATATTTTAGCTCCACGGTTTTAAGTGGCTCAAACCAATGCGACTTTAGGAGATCCCAAGGTGCCACTGGAGGCACAAAAGGGGGCTGAATATGCAGCACTCCTCTAACAAACGTCTGAACTTCAAGGAGTGAAGCCAGTTCTTTCTGGAAGATAATCGACAGAGCCAAAATCTGGACCTTAATGGAACCCAATTTTGAGGCCCATAGTCACCCCTGACTGTAGGAAGTGCAGAAATCGACCCAGCTGAAATTTCAAACGCAGCCGCAGTAAGTCTTGGAACAGACAGGGCCCTTGCTGCAGCAGGTCCTGTCTGATCAGCAGAGGCCATGGGTCCTCTGAGTTCATTTCTTGAAGTTCTGGGTACCAAGCTCTTCTTGGCCAAACCGGAACAATGAGCATAGTTCTTACTCCTCTCCCTCTTATTATCCTCAGTACCTTGGGTTTGAGAGGAAAAGGAGGGAACACATAAAACCGACTGGTACACCCACGGTGTCACTAGAGCGTCCACAGCTTTCGCCTGAGGGTCCCTTGACCTGGCGCAATATCTTTTTAGCTTTTTGTTGAGGCGGGACGCCATCATGTCCACCTGTGGCCGTTCCAAACGGTTTACAATCAGCTGGAAAACTTCTGGATGAAGTCCCCACTCTCCCGGGTGGAGGTCGTGCCTACTGAGGAAATCTGCTTCCCAGTTGTCCACTCCCGGAATGAACACTGCTGACAGTGCTAGAACGTGATTCTCCACCCATCGAAGAATCCTTGTGGCTTCTGCCATTGCCACCCTGCTTCTTGTGCCGCCCTGGCGGTTTACATGGGCGACCGCTGTGATGTTGTCTGACTGAATCAGAACCGGTTGGTTTTGAAGCAGGGGTTCTGCTTGACTCAGGGCGTTGTAAATTGCCCTTAGTTCCAGAATATTTATGTGTATGGAAGTTCCCTGACTCGACCATTGTCCTTGGAAGTTTCTTCCCTGGGTGACTGCCCCCCAACCTCGGAGGCTTGCATCCGTGGTCACCAGGACCCAGTCCTGTATGCCGAATCTGCGGCCTTCGAGCAGATGAGCACTCTGCAGCCACCACAGCAGAGACACCCTGGCACTCGGGGACAGGGTGATTAACCGATGCATCTGGAGATGCGACTCGGAGCACTTGTTCAACAGATCCCACTGGAAGATCCTTGCATGGGACCTGCCGAAGGGAATTGCTTTGTAAGAAGCTACCATCTTTCCCAGGACTCGCGTGCAGTGATGCACCAACACCTGCTTTGGTTTCAGGAGGTCCCTGACCAGAGATGATAATTCCTGGGCCTTCTCCTCTGGGAGAAAGATCTTCTTCTGTTCTGTGTCCATAATCATGCCCAAGAACAGCAGGCATCAGCTGCGACTTTGGGATATTCAGAATCCAGCCGTGCTGATGCAGCACTTCCTGAGATAGTGCTACGCTGACTAGCAACTGCTCTTTGGATCTCTCCTTTATAAGGAGATCGTCCAAGTACGGAATAATCATGACTCCCGTCTTTCGGAAGAGCATCATCATTTCGGCCATTACCTTGGTAAATACCCGCGGTGCCGTGGACAGACCAAACGGCAACGTCTGGAATTGGTAATGACAGTCATGTACCACAAAACTGAGGTACTCCTGGTGGGGTGGATAAAAAGGGACATGCAGGTAAGCATCCTTGATGTCCAATGACATAAAATCCCCCTCTTCCAGGCTTGCAATAACCGCCCTGAGCGATTCCATCTTGAACTTGAACTTTTTTATATAAATGTTCAAGGATTTTAAATTTAGAATGGGTCTCACCGAACCGTCTGGTTTCGGTACCACAAACATTGTGGAATAGTAACCCCGTCACTGTTGAAGGAGGGGTACCTTAATTATCACCTGCTGAAGATACAGCTTGTGAATTGTCGCCAGTACCACCTCCCTGTCTCTGAGGGCAGCAGGCAAGGCTGATTTGAGGTAACGGCGAGGAGTAGTCGCCTCAAACTCCAGCTTGTATCCCTGTGATACTACTTGCAGAACCCAGGGATCCACCTGTGAGCGAGCCCACTGGTCGCTGAAGTTCCGGAGACGCGCCCCCACCGCACCTGGCTCCGCCTGTGGAGCCCCAGCGTCATGCGGTGGACTTAGAGGAAGCGGGGGAAGATTTATGATCCTGGGAACTGGTTGTCTGGTGCAGCTTTTTCCCTCTTACCTTGCCTCTGGGCAGAAAGGAAGCGCCTTTGACCCGCTTGCTTTTCTGAGGCCGAAAGGACTGTACCTGATAATACTGTGCTTTCTTAGGCTGTGAGGGAACCTGAGGTAAAAATGTCGACTTCCCAGCTGTTGCTGTGGATACAGGGTCCGAGAGACCATCCCCAAACAATATCTCACCCTTGTAAGGCAGAACCTCCATGTGCCTTTTAGAATCTTCATCACCCGTCCACTGTCGGGTCCATAATACCCTCCTGGCAGAAATGGACATTGCATTAATTCTGGATGCCAGCCGGCAAATATCCCTCTGTGCATCCCTCATATATAAGACAACGTCTTTAATATGCTCTATGGTTAGCAAAATAGTATCCCTGTCGAGGTATCAATATTATCTGACAGGGTATCAGACCAAGCTGCAGCAGCACTACACATCCATGCTGAGGCAATTGCAGGTCTCAGTATAGTACCTGAGTGTGTATACACAGACTTCAGGATCGCCTCCTGCTTTCTATCAGCAGGCTCCTTCAAGGCGGCTGTATCCTGAGACGGCAGTGCCACCTTTTTTGACAAACGTGTGAGCGCCTTATCCACCCTAGGGGATATCTCCCAACGTGACCTATCCTCTGGCGGGAAAGGGTACGCCATCAGTAACTTTTTAGAAATTACCAGTTTCTTATCGGGGGAACCCACGCTTCTTCACACACTTCATTCAACTCATCAGATGGGGGAACAAAACACTGGCTGCTTTTTCTCCCCAAACATAAAACCCTTTTTAGTGGTACTTGGGTTAATGTCAGAAATGTGTAACACATTTGTCATTGCCATAATCATGCAACGGATGCCCCTAGTGGATTGTGTATATGTCTCATCCTCGTCGACACTGGAGTCAGACTCCGTGTCGACATCTGTGTCTGCCATCTGAGGTAGCGGGCATTTTTTGAGCCCCTGATGGCCTTTGAGACGCCTGGGCAGGCACGGGCTGGGAAGCCGGCTGTCCCACGGCTGTTACGTCATCCAGCCTTTTATGTAAGGAGTTGACACTGTCGGTTAATACCTTCCACATATCCACCCACTCTGGTGTCGGCCCCGCAGGGGGTGACATCACATTTATCGGCACCTACTCCGCCTCCACATAAGCCTCCTCATCAAACATGTCGACACAGCCGTACCGACACACCGCACACACACAGGGAATGCTCTGACTGAGGACAGGACCCCACAAAGTCCCTTGGGGAGACAGAGAGAGAGTATGCCAGCACACACCACAGCGCTATTTAATCAGGGATTTACACTAACATAAAGTGATTTATCCCTATAGCTGCTTTTCATATACAGTTTTCGCCTAAATTTAGTGCCCCCCCTCTCTTTTTAACCCTTTGAGCCTGGAAACTGCAGGGGAGAGCCTGGGGAGCTATCTTCCAGTGGAGTTGTGAAGAGAAAATGGCGCCAGTGTGCTGAGGGAGATAGCCCCGCCCCTTTTTCAGCTGACTTCTCCCGCTCTTATATTTATATTATGGCAGGGGATTTTTGCAAATATATAGCTTATTAGGCTATATTATGTGCTGTTTGCCAATGTAAGGTACTCTAATTGCAGCCCAGGCCCCCCCCCCCCCCCCCCTCAGCACCCATCAGTGACCGGAGTATGTGGTGTGCATAGGGAGCAATGGCGCACAGCTGCAGTGCTGTGCGCTACCTTAATGAAGACCGAAGTCTTCAGCCGCCGATTTCCAGGATGTTCTTCTTGCTTCTGGCTCTGTAAGGGGGACGGCGGCGCGGCTCCGGGACCAGATGATCGAGGCTGGGCCTGTGTTCGATCCCTCTGGAGCTAATGGTGTCCAGTAGCCTAAGAAGCCCAAGCTAGCTGCAAGCAGGTAGGTTCGCTTCTTCTCCCCTTAGTCCCTCGTAGCAGTGAGTCTGTTGCCAGCAGATCTCACTGAAAATAAAAAACCTAACAAATACTTTCTTTACTAGGAGCTCAGGAGAGCCCCTAGTGTGCAACCAGCTCGGGCCGGGTACAGATTCTAACTGAGGTCTGGAGGAGGGGCATAGAGGGAGGAGCCAGTGCACACCAGATAGTACCTAATCTTTCTTTTAGAGTGCCCAGTCGACTGCGGAGCCCGCTATTCCCCATGGTCCTTACGGAGTACCCAGCATCCACTAGGACGTCAGAGAAAATAAGATTTTACTCACCAGTAAATCTATTTCTCGTAGTCCGCCAAATGCGGTGATAATGGTTTGCGGTTACTTCTTTCCTAGCTTTAATCAGTGTAGGAATGACTTCCTCCGGAATGCCCTTTTCCTTCAGGATCCGGCGTTCAACCGCCATGCCGTCAAACGCAGCCGCGGTAAGTCTTGGAACAGACTGGGCCCCTGCTGCAGCAGGTCCTGTCTGAGCGGTAGAGGCCATGGGTCCTCTGATAACATTTCTTGAAGTTCCGGGTACCAAGTTCTTCTTGGCCAATCCGGAACAATGAGTATAGTTCTTACTCCTCTTTTCCTTATTATCCTCAGTACCCTGGGTATGAGAGGAAGAGGAGGGAACACATAAACCGACTGGTACACCCACTGTGTCACTAGAGCGTCCACCGCTATTGCCTGAGGGTCTCTCGACCTGGCGCAATATCTTTCTAGCCTTTTGTTTAGGCGGGACGCCATCATGTCCACCTGTGGCCTTTCCCACCAGTTTACAATCAGTTGAAAGACTTCTGGATGAAGTCCCCACTCTCCCGGGTGTAGGTCGTGTCTGCTGAGGAAGTCTGCTTCCCAGTTGTCCACTCCCGGAATGAACACTGCTGACAGTGCTAACACGTGATTTTCCGCCCATCGGAGAATCCTTGTGGCTTCTGCCATCGCCATCCTGCTTCTTGTGCCGCCCTGTCGGTTTACATGGGCGACTGCCGTGATGTTGTTTGATTGGATCAGTACCGGCTGGTTCTGAAGCAGGGGTCTTGCCTGACTTAGGGCATTGTAAATGGCCCTCAGTTCCAGAATATTTATGTGTAGGGAAGTTTCCTGACTTGACCAAAGTCCTTGGAAGTTTCTTCCCTGTGTGACTGCCCCCCAGCCTCGAAGGCTGGCATCCGTGGTCACCAGGACCCAGTCCTGTATGTCGAATCTGCGGCCCTCTTGGAGATGAGCACTCTGCACCTTGAAAAAGACCCAGGAGGTCGAAACGTCGTTGGTGAAACCAGGTAGTGAGTTTTTCATCATTTTTATTCAATCATTTTGTTTTTTATGGGACACCACTTTTGGAGTATGTCCAACATAACATGACTGTACTGGTGTAAATCCGGATTGCATCAGTTTTTGTCTATGATTCCTGACTTGCATGTTGTGTACAGACCAGAGAGTGGAAACCACATAGAAAAGCAATTCATTGTTGTTTTATGGACTCTTAATAAAATTCTTTTTGAACCACTGCGGTTGCTATTCCTGAACCCGGCTTGAAAGATACCTTTACATGTGGAATTAATCCCCCTCCCAAGTGAGTGGGGTACGCTTCTAGAGCAGCCTTCTTCCTGTTTTTGATCACGTGGGATATAGAGTTCTAAAGATACCTTTACACACTTATTCTCATTTATTCTGATGTGAGTTTCGGTACGTCCTTAAAAATCGGGAGAGTGGTGGCGAGATACTATCCTCATCTACTAGCAAATTGGGCCCGGCACCATAGGCTTCTCTTTTCTGGACACTTAGAGGGTGTTCAAATAAGTGCTTCAAGCAATACCACCCATGCATGTGTATCATCTTTCTTTTTTTCATGTTTGACAACTGGATGTCATGAGACAATCGAAGGAGTGAACATCTGAAAGGACACCTAAATATGTGACGTATTATCTTAAATTTAATTTGTTATCGCCTTTGATCTATCCTCTCATTGTACTTTAATTCATTGTTGTTTGACCTGTTGTTTGGACAGATCGGTTGAGGATTTAGATTGGGTTGACAACTTTTTGCGCCAGGAATTCACACTGCTGTATTTGTACTCTGCAGCCACCACAGCAGAGACACCCTGGTCCTTGGAGACAGGGTTATCAGCCGATGCATCTGAAGATGCGATCCGGACCACTTGTCCAACAGGTCCCACTGAAAAGTTCTTGCATGGAACCTGCCGAATGGAATTGCTTCGTAAGTGTTATGCACACCAGTGCCTGCAGGAATGTACTGGTGTCTGAACTGTTATGCACACCAGTGCCTGCAGGAATGTACTGGTGTCTGAACTGTTATGCACACCAGTGCCTGCAGGAATATACTGGTGTCTGAACGGATAGGGATGCAAAACAAATAACCTCACAGACAGACTGGGGAATATGACATTACGTACACAGAAGGTGATAGGGTAACAAAATAAACACAAAGTGAACAGAGAAGCCCAGAGGCTAAGAAACTGGGTGTCTCCCTAGTATTAGGAATGCTCAGATGGAAAAAGCAAGATGTTGTGTTTTAATACGTAGAGAACCCGAAATGCTGTTGCTAAGGGCAACAGCAAAACCCTAAAGGGTTACCAACGGGTGTGGCAGTAAACTCCTTGGTCAGAGATGGAATGATAGACAAAAGGAGAGTCTCCACAATCCTAATCCTCACTTGCAGTGCACAGGTTCAGTTTACTGCCACTAAACTGACACCTGAACACATTGCACAGTGAGAAAGGATTTAGGCAGGCAAGTCTGAGAATACAGCCGCGAACTTGCTAAGTTCACAGAGTAGCAAAAGAACCTCAGCAAGTTAAACAACTGACTCCAGTTTTACTGCTAGGTCTGGATTGGCAGAGTGTAGTACCAAACCCCAAGGCCTATTTGCAGTAAGCAACAACAAATACAAAGCTACACAGTACTGGCTAACTTTCAGGAACTGACTAACCAACAAAGATTCAGCAGCATCTGCTTAACCTGAGAAGAGGCCTTATATAGCAGGTGCTGTCCACGCCCCACTCAGACCTCACAGACTGTGAGCACAAAAACCAGCACCGGATCCCCTGCCGTGCACAAAGCCTGTAACCACTGCACCGCAAAAGACCCGAACCGGAGTATCAGCTGCGCTCAGGCCACTCCGCTAGCACTTGTCTCCCGGTTGCCATGACGACGTGGCAGCACAGGGCAGGAGACCCTAACAGTACCCCCCCTCTGACGAGGGGTCAAAGAACCCCTACCACCGGGTTTATCGGGGAACTGCGAGAGCGTATCAGTCTGGGGGCATGAAGATCACAACTGCGCACCCACGGCCATACCCCTTCCAGTGCACCAAAAATGACAGCCGACCCCGAACCATCTTGGAGTCAAGAATTCTTTCAACAACAAACTCCCTCTGGCCGCGTATCAGAAGAGGGGAAGGTCTTCCACTGGAAGAAGGATTACTAATCGCCCGTTTTAAAAGGGAACAATGAAATGTTTTATTGATACCCAAAGAACGGGGCAGATCTAACTGAAATGCCACCGGATTGATAACCCTGGTGATCTTATAAGGGCAGATGAACCGGGGGCCTAACTTATGAGATGGCTGTCTCAACTTCAAATTCTTGGTAGACAACCAGACGAAGTCTCCTAATTTGAAGCTGCAGGGTCTTTTCCGCTTATCAAAAACCCTTTTGGTCACTAATGACACAGACACAAGGGCTTTCTTCACTTTCCTCCAAATACCTCTAAGGACCGAAACCACAGAGGAACCACCAGGCGTGGAGTCCAGGGGGTCAAAAGAATTGGCCTTAGGATGATGCCCATACACACAAAGGAAGGGAGAGATCCCTGTAGCAGAGTGAGCCGCGTTGTTATAGGCAAACTCCGCCATGGACAGTTGAGCAACCCAGTCAGTCTGACACTTGGAGACATAACACCTGAGGAACTGCTCCAAGGACTGGTTCACCCTTTCAGTCTGCCCATTAGACTGCGGATGGTAGCCTGACGACAAGCTGACAGAAATCTGGAGATCGGAACAAAATGCCCTCCAGAATTTGGCCACAAACTGGGATCCGCGGTCAGAGACCACATCAAGTGGCAACCCGTGGAGACGCACAACATGCACCATAAATAATTCAGACAGGCGTCTGGCCGATGGCAGCCCAACCAGTGGAACGAAGTGCGCCATCTTCGAAAACCTGTCAACGACAACCCAGATGGCTGTCATCCCCGAGGATTTGGGCAAGTCCACCACAAAATCCATTGAAATGTGGGTCCATGGCTTAGATGGAATAGAGAGTGGATGTAATGGGCCAACAGGAACCCCTCTAGGAGTCTTATTTCGGGCACAGATGTCACATGCCCGAACCCACTGATCCACATCCTTAGCCACCGAGGGCCACCACACCGCCCTAGATAGCAACTCCCGAGTTCTGGCAATACCCGGGTGACCTGCCGACTTCTTGGCATGGAATTCCAGGAACACTCGCTGTCTTAACCTAGGAGGCACAAACAAAAGACCTACCGGAAGGTCTGGAGGAGCCTGCTCCTGTGCTCTAAGGACTAATGACAAGAGGTCCTGGGTAATGCCCACTTTAATACATGATGGGGACACAATGGGCAACGGCTCCTCGGTGGTCTCCTGGATTGGAGCAAAACTCAGCGAGAGCGCATCAGCCTTGATGTTTTTTGACCCAGGGCGATATGTTATCAAAAAATTAAAGCGAGCAAAAAACAAAGCCCATCGTGCCTGCCTGGCATTGAGACGCTTCGCTGACTCTAAATATGCCAGATTCTTATGGTCGGTGAGAATTGAGACCACAAACTTAGCCCCCTCAAGCCAGTGTCTCCACTCCTCGAGTGCATCCTTAATAGCCAACAATTCCCGGTTACCCACGTCATAATTCATCTCGGCAGGCGAAAATTTACGGGAAAAGTAAGCACAGGGATGAAGGCGATTATCAGACACTCCCATCTGAGAGAGCACTGCCCCAATACCCATCTCAGAGGCATCCACCTCCACCACAAAAGGAAGCTCTGGATCTGGGTGTCGCAGCACCTTGGCCGAGACAAATACCCTTTTGAGACGGGCAAAAGCCGCTTTAGCCTCACAAGACCAGTGAGCAACATCCGCCCCTTTCTTAGTGAGTGCCACCAAGGGCGCCACTATAGACGAAAATCCAGCAATAAATCGTCTATAAAAATTCGCAAAGCCCAGGAAACGCTGAAGCGCCTTCAAACTAGTGGGCTGCACCCAATCCAGGACTGCCTGTACCTTGGAACCCTCCATTTGGAAACCTTCTGGGGAGATAATATATCCTAGAAATGCGATTTGCTGAACTTCAAATTCGCACTTCTCCAGCTTCGCCCCAAGCCGGTGGTCTCTGAGTTTCTGGAGGACTAAGCGTACATGCTTCCGATGTTCCTCCAGGGAATGGGAGAAGATTAGGATGTCATCTAAGTAAACAACTAAGAATCTATCCAAATATTCCCTGAGTACATCGTTCATGAAATCCTGGAAGACTGCCGGGGCATTACAGAGCCCAAAAGGCATCACCAAATATTCATAATGCCCTGAGTGGGTATTAAAGGCAGTCTTCCATTCATCCCCACCTCTTATTCGGATTAGATTGTACGCCCCGCGTAGGTCAATCTTAGAAAAAATGGTGGCAGTACGAAGCTGGTCAAACAAGACCGAAATGAGAGGCAGTGGGTATGAGTTTTTAATCGTGATACGGTTCAATTCCCTGAAGTCGATGCAGGGTCGCAACGAACCGTCCTTTTTACCCACGAAGAAGAACCCCGACCCAACTGGAGACTGTGAAGGTCTGATAAATCCCTTAGCCAAGTTCTCCTGAATGTACTCTGCCATAGCCTGAGTCTCAGGACGTGACAGGGAGTACAACCTGCTCTTGGGAAGCTTAGCATTCGGCAACAAATCAATGGCACAGTCATAGGGGCGATGGGGAGGTAGTACCTCTGCAACTTTTTTGGAGAACACGTCCGCAAAATCTGCATAACACCCTGGCAATCCTGGCAAACTTAGCTGCGAGAGCCTGACTGGAAGGCTCAAGCAACTCCTGAAACAATCAGTACCCCAACTAAGAATCTCCCCAGAGACCCAGTCAAATTGAGGATTGTGGGCCCTTAACCAGGGTAACCCCAACACCAATGGGGCAAAAGTACAGACAGTCACATAAAAGGACAATTTTTCAGAGTGTGTGGCTCCAATAAACAAAGAAATCTGGCTAGTGCAAGAGGTAATTTTACCTTGGGATAATGGTTCCCCGTTTAACCCACAAATCTCAATTTCCAATGCCAAGGGTACTAAGGGAACAGAGTGTTTCAGGGCGAATTGGCGGTCCATAAAAACCCCGTCGGCCCCACTGTCCACAAAGGCCTCAGTCTTGACAGTTTAACCGAGGATCTTCAAGGTCACCGGAATGATAAAAGTCTTCTTGGGAAATTCTGACTTCTGGCCTGACAGGATATTTCCCATCACCCTCAGGCCCTGAAGTTTTCCGGCTTTTCTGGGCATGATACTACCACATGACCTTTATTCCCACAGTACAAACACAACCCCTGCTGTCTCCTCCGCGTCTTCTCACGCGAGGAGAGGCGGGTAGCCCCAATCTGCATAGGCTCCTCGGAAAATTCCTCAGAGTCTGAGGTTCCCTTGGGAAAGAAGGAAACCTCGGTCTCCCTTTCAAGCCTACGCTCTCTCAGCCGTCTATCCACCCGGATGGATAACTGCATGAGCTGATCCAAGCTATCAGGCAAGGGATATTGTACCAGTTGGTCTTTTATCTGGTTAGAAAGACCTCTTCGGTACTGGTGTCTCAGGGCTGGGTCATTCCACTGGGTATCATGGGCCAACCTCCGAAACTCCGTACAGTAAACCTCAACTGGCCTTCGCCATTGCTTAAGGATCGAAATCTGAGCCTCGGCTGAGGCCGTCTTGTCAGGGTCATCATACAACATGCCCAGTGCCGTAAAAAAAGCATCAACACTTTTAAGCGACAGACAGTCAGGCTGCAACCCATATGCCCAGACCTGTGGGTCTCCTTGTAGCAAGGAAATCACTATGCCCACCCGCTGAATCTCCGACCCAGAAGACTGAGGCCTAAGCCGGAAGTATAGCTTGCAGCTCTCCTTGAAACAAAAGAACTGCGAGCGATCTCCAGAAAAACGATCCGGGAGATTTACTTTCGGCTCCTTAACCCCTGAAGGTGCTGCTGCTGCGGGAGCTCCCCCAGCGGCCTGGGAGGTGTGCATTTTAATGGATAAATCATTAAATTGTCGAGTCAGGACCTGCACCTGATCGACCACCTGTTGCAACGTATTTTGAGGGGTATGCTCCATATTCCCACAAAATTTCAACGGGAGTGTTGTGCTGCTGAATATGTTATGCACACCAGTGCCTGCAGGAATGTACTGGTGTCTGAACTGTTATGCACACCAGTGCCTGCAGGAATGTACTGGTGTCTGAACTGTTATGCACACCAGTGCCTGCAGGAATGTACTGGTGTCTGAACGGATAGGGATGCAAAACAAATGAACTCACAGACAGACTGGGGAATATGACATTACGTACACAGAAGGTGATAGGGTAACAAAATAAACACAAAGTGAACAGAGAAGCCCAGAGGCTAAGAAACTGGGTGTCTCCCTAGTATTAGGAATGCTCAGATGGAAAAAGCAAGATGTTGTGTTTTAATACGTAGAGAACCCGAAATGCTGTTGCTAAGGGCAACAGCAAAACCCTAAAGGGTTACCAACGGGTGTGGCAGTAAACTCCTTGGTCAGAGATGGAATGATAGACACAAAGAGAGTCTCCACAATCCTAATCCTCACTTGCAGTGCACAGGTTCAGCTTACTGCCACTAAACTGACACCTGAACACATTGCACAGTGAGAAAGGATTTAGGCAGGCAAGTCTGAGAATACAGCCGCAAACTTGCTAAGTTCACAGAGTAGCAAAAGAACCTCAGCAAGTTAAACGACTGACTCCAGTTTTACTGCTAGGTCTGGATTGGCAGAGTGCAGTACCAAACCCCAAGGCCTATTTGCAGTAAGCAACAACAAATACAAAGCTACACAGTACTGGCTAACTTTCAGGAACTGACTAACCAACAAAGATTCAGCAGCATCTGCTTAACCTGAGAAGAGGCCTTATATAGCAGGTGCTGTCCACGCCCCACTCAGACCTCACAGACTGTGAGCACAAAAACCAGCACCGGATCCCCTGCCGTGCACAAAGCCTGTAACCACTGCACAGCAAAAGACCCGAACCGGAGTATCAGCTGCGCTCAGGCCACTCCGCTAGCACTTGTCTCCCCCGGTTGCCATGACGACGTGGCAGCACAGGGCAGGAGACCCTAACAGTAAGAAGCTACCATCTTTCCCAGGACTCGCGTGCAGTGATGCACCGAGACCTGTTTTGGTTTCAGGAGGCCTCTGACTAGAGATGACAACTCCTTGGCTTTCTCCTCCGGGAGAAACACTTTTTTTCTGGTCTGTGTCCAGAACCATCCCCAGGAACAGTAGACGCGTCGTAGGGACCAGCTGTGACTTTGGAATATTTAGAATCCAACGTGCTGCCGTAGCACTTCCTGAGATAGTGCTACCCCCACCAACAACTGCTCTTTGGATCTCGCCTTTATTAGGAGATCGTCCAAGTATGGGATAATTAAAACTCCCTTTTTTCAAAGGAGTATCATCATTTCGGCCATTACCTTGGTAAATACCCTCGGTGCCGTGGACAGGCCGAACGGCAACGTCTGGAATTGGTAATGACAATCCTGTACCACAAATCTGAGGTACTCCTGGTGAGGATGGTAAATGGGGACATGCAGGTAAGCATCCTTGATGTCAAGCGATACCATGTAATCCCCCTCGTCCAGGCTTGCAATAACCGCCCTGAGCGATTCCATCTTGAACTTAAATTTTTTTATATATGTGTTCAAGGATTTCAAATTTAAAATGGGTCTCATCGAACTGTCCGGTTTCGGTACCACAAACATTGTAGAATAGTAACCCCTTCCTTGTTGAAGGAGGGGCACCTTGACTATCACCTGCTGGGAATACAGCTTGTGAATTGCCTCTATCACAGCCTCCCTGCCTGAGGGAGTTGTTGGCAAGGCAGATTTGAGGAAACGGCGGGGGGGAGACGTTTCGAATTCCAGCATGTACCCCTGGGATACTACTTGTAGAATCCAGGGATCCACCTGTGAGCGAGCCCACTGATTGCTGAAATTTTTGAGCCGGCCCCCCACCGTACCTGGCTCCGCCTGTGGAGCCCCACCGTCATGCGGTGGCTTTTGAGGAAGCGGGAGAGGACTTTTGTTCCTGGGAACTGGCTGTATGCTGCAGCTTTTTTCCCCTACCTCTGCCTCTGGGCAGAAAGGACGCTCCTTTTCCCTGCTTGCTCTTCTGGGACCGAAAGGACTGCACCTGATAATACGGTGCTTTCTTTGGCTGTGAGGGAATATGGGGTAAAAATGCTGACTTCCCAGCTGTTGCTGTGGAAACTAGGTCCGAGAGACCGTCCCCAAATAACTCATCACCCTTGTAAGGCAAAACTTCCATGTGCCTTTTAGAATCTGCATCCCCTGTCCACTGCCGAGTCCATAATCCTCTCCTGGCAGAAATGGACATTGTACTTATTTTAGATGCCAGCCGGCAAATATCCCTCTGTGCATCTCTCATGTATAAGACTGCGTCTTTTATATGCTCTATGGTTGGCAATATGGTGTCCCTGTCAAGGGTGTCAATATTTTCCGATAGGGAATCTGACCACGCAGCTGCAGCACTGCACATCCATGCTGAAGCAATAGCTGGTCTCAGTATAATACCTGAGTGTGTATACACAGACTTCAGGATAGCCTCCTGCTTTCTATCAGCAGGCTCCTTTAGGGCGGCCGTATCCGGAGACGGTAGTGCCACCTTCTTTGACAAGCGTGTGAGCGCTTTATCCACCCTAGGGGGTGTTTCCCAACGTGACCTATCCTCTGGCGGGAAAGGGTACGCCATTAGTAATCTTTTAGAAATTACCAGTTTCTTATCAGGGGAAGCCCACGCTTCTTCACACACTTCATTTAATTCATCAGAAGGGGGAAAAACTACTGGTAGCTTTTTCTCCCCAAACATAATACCCTTTTTAGTGGTACCTGGGGTAAGATCAGAAATGTGCAACACATTTTTCATTGCCTCAATCATGTAACGAGTGGCCCTATTGGACATTACATTAGTCTCATCGTCGTCGACACTGGTATCAGTATCCGTGTCGACATCTGTGTCTGCCATCTGAGGTAGCGGGCGTTTTAGAGCCCCTGATGGCCTTTGAGACGTCTGGGCAGGCACGAGCTGAGAAGCCGGCTGTCCCGCATTTGGCATGTCGTCAAATTTTCTATGTAAGGAGTTGACACTTTCACGTAATTCCTTCCACAAATCCATCCACTCAGGTGTCTGCCCCGCAGGGGGTGACATCACATTTACAGGCATCTGCTCCGCCTCCACATAAGCCTCCTCGTCAAACATGTCGACACAGCCGTGCCGACACACCGCACACAAACAGGGAATGCTCTGACTGAGGACAGGACCCCACAAAGCCCTTTGGGGAGACAGAGAGAGAGTATGCCAGCACACACCAGAGCGCTATATAACACAGGGATCCCACTATAAATAAGTGTTTTATCCCCTTATAGCTGCTTATATTATATATATACTGCACCTAAATTTAGTGCCCCCCCTCTCTTTTTTACCCTTATGTAGCTTGACAGACACTGCAGGGGAGAGCCAGGGAGCGATCCTTCCAGCGGAGCTGTGAGAGAAAAATGGCGCCAGTGTGCTGAGGGAGATGGCCCCGCCCCTTTTTCGGTGGACTTCTCCCGCTTTTTTCAGGAATTCTGGCAGGGGTATTTTATCACATATATAGCCTCTGGGACTATATATTGTGATGATTTTGCCAGCAAAGGTGTTTTTATTGCTACTCAGGGCGCCCCAGCGCCCTGCACCCATCAGTGACCGGAGTGTGAGGTGTGCATGAGGAGCAATGGCGCACAGCTGCAGTGCTGTGCGCTACCTTGTTGAAGACAGAAGTCTTCTGCCGCCGATTTTCCGGAACACTTCTTGCTTCTGGCTCTGTAAGGGAGACGGCGGCGCGGCTCCGGGACCGAACGTTCGAGGTCGGGTCCTGTGTTCGATCCCTCTGGAGCTAATGGTGTCCAGTAGCCTAAGAAGCCCAAGCTACCTCCAGTCAGGTAGGTTCGCTTCTTCTCCCCTTAGTCCCTCGCTGCAGTGAGCCTGTTGCCAGCAGGTCTCACTGTAAAATAAAAAACCTAAAATATACTTTCTTTTTCTAGGAGCTCAGGAGAGCCCCTAGTGTGCATCCAGCTCAGCCGGGCACAAGATTCTAACTAAGGTCTGGAGGAGGGTCATAGTGGGAGGAGCCAGTGCACACCAGGTAGTCCTAAAGCTTTCTTTAGTTGTGCCCAGTCTCCTGGGAGCCGCTATTCCCCATGGTCCTTACGGAGTTCCCAGCATCCACTAGGACGTCAGAGAAAATAAAAAACCTAAGAAATACTTTCTTTTCTAGTAAGCTCAGGAGAGCCCACTAGGTGCACAAATTCTAACTGAGGTTTGGAGGAGGGGCATAGAGGAAGGAGCCAGTGCACACCAGATATAGTACCTAATCTTTCTTTTAAGAGTGCCCAGTCTCCTGCGGAGCCCGTCTATTCCCCATGGTCCTTACGGAGTACCCAGCATCCACTAGGACGTCAGAGAAAATAAAGATACCAGCGCATTGAACTTTCATGGAATCCCTCTCTGCTAGGCCCTCTACTTAATCTACAAACTCAGTCTTACCCATGGCATTCAGCAGTGCCAGATTAAGGTCCACATGGGCCTGGAGCTGAAATTTACAAAGGGCCTAATTGTGCGCCGCCACAGGGGGTGTGGCTAGTGGTGTGGGGGACATGATCAGTGGTGTGGGGGTGTGGCCTTCCTTTAGTCACCTTAATTGCCATCTCCACTTCACTTATATCAACAGTGTAATGTGAAAGTTAACAAACAAAAGGAAACCCCCTGTAAATAGCAGTGCCGCTTATACACATAATGATGCACCTGATAGGAATGCCCCTTATACTAGAGATGAGCGCCTGAAATTTTTCGGGTTTTGTGTTTTGGTTTTGGGTTCGGTTCCGCGGCCGTGTTTTGGGTTCGACCGCGTTTTGGCAAAACCTCACCGAATTTTTTTTGTCGGATTCGGGTGTGTTTTGGATTCGGGTGTTTTTTTCAAAAAACCCGAAAAAACAGCTTAAATCATAGAATTTGGGGGTCATTTTGATCCCAAAGTATTATTAACCTCAAAAACCATAATTTCCACTCATTTTCAGTCTATTCTGAATACCTCACACCTCACAATATTATTTTTAGTCCTAAAATTTGCACCGAGGTCGCTGTGTGAGTAAGATAAGCGACCCTAGTGGCCGACACAAACACCGGGCCCATCTAGGAGTGGCACTGCAGTGTCACGCAGGATGTCCTTTCCAAAAAACCCTCCCCAAACAGCACATGACGCAAAGAAAAAAAGAGGCGCAATGAGGTAGCTGTGTGAGTAAGATTAGCACCCTAGTGGCCGACACAAACACCGGGCCCATCTAGGAGTGGCACTGCAGTGTCACGCAGGATGGCCCTTCCAAAAAACCCTCCCCAAACAGCACATGACGCAAAGAAAAAAAGAGGCGCAATGAGGTAGCTGACTGTGTGAGTAAGATAAGCGACCCTAGTGGCCGACACAAACACCGGGCCCATCTAGGAGTGGCACTGCAGTGTCACGCAGGATGTCCCTTCCAAAAAACCCTCCCCAAACAGCACATGACGCAAAGAAAAAAAGAGGCGCAATGAGGTAGCTGACTGTGTGAGTAAGATAAGCGACCCTAGTGGCCGACACAAACACCGGGCCCATCTAGGAGTGGCACTGCAGTGTCACGCAGGATGTCCCTTCCAAAAAACCCTCCCCAAACAGCACATGACGCAAAGAAAAAAAGAGGCGCAATGAGGTAGCTGACTGTGTGAGTAAGATAAGCGACCCTAGTGGCCGACACAAACACCGGGCCCATCTAGGAGTGTCACTGCAGTGTCACGCAGGATGTCCCTTCCAAAAAACCCTCCCCAAACAGCACATGACGCAAAGAAAAAAAGAGGCGCAATGAGGTAGCTGACTGTGTGAGTAAGATAAGCGACCCTAGTGGCCGACACAAACACCGGGCCCATCTAGGAGTGGCACTGCAGAGTCACGCAGGATGTCCCTTCCAAAAAACCCTCCCCAAACAGAACATGACGCAAAGAAAAAAAGAGGCGCAATGAGGTAGCTAACTGTGTGAGTAAGATAAGCGACCCTAGTGGCCGACACAAACACCGGGCCCATCTAGGAGTGGCACTGCAGTGTCACGCAGGATGGCCCTTCCAAAAAACCCTCCCCAAACAGCACATGACGCAAAGAAAAATAAAAGAAAAAAGAGGTGCAAGATGGAATTGTCCTTGGGCCCTCCCACCCACCCTTATGTTGTATAAACAGGACATGCACACTTTAACCAACCCATCATTTCAGTGACAGGGTCTGCTACACGACTGTGACTGATATGACGGGTTGGTTTGGACCCCCCCCAAAAAAGAAGCAATTAATCTCTCCTTGCACAAACTGGCTCTACAGAGGCAAGATGTCCACCTCATCATCATCCTCCGATATATCACCGTGTACATCCCCCTCCTCACAGATTATCAATTCGTCCCCACTGGAATCCACCATCTCAGCTCCCTGTGTACTTTGTGGAGGCAATTGCTGCTGGTCAATGTCTCCGCGGAGGAATTGATTATAATTCATTTTAATGAACATCATCTTCTCCACATTTTCTGGATGTAACCTCGTACGCCGATTGCTGACAAGGTGAGCGGCGGCACTAAACACTCTTTCGGAGTACACACTTGTGGGAGGGCAACTTAGGTAGAATAAAGCCAGTTTGTGCAAGGGCCTCCAAATTGCCTCTTTTTCCTGCCAGTATAAGTACGGACTGTGTGACGTGCCTACTTGGATGCGGTCACTCATATAATCCTCCACCATTCTTTCAATGTTGAGAGAATCATATGCAGTGACAGTAGACGACATGTCCGTAATCGTTGTCAGGTCCTTCAGTCCGGACCAGATGTCAGCATCAGCAGTCGCTCCAGACTGCCCCGCATCACCGCCAGCGGGTGGGCTCGGAATTCTGAGCCTTTTCCTCGCACCCCCAGTTGCGGGAGAATGTGAAGGAGGAGATGTTGACAGGTCGCGTTCCGCTTGACTTGACAATTTTCTCACCAGCAGGTCTTTCAACCCCAGCAGACTTGTGTCTGCCGGAAAGAGAGATCCAAGGTAGGCTTTAAATCTAGGATCGAGCACGGTGGCCAAAATGTAGTGCTCTGATTTCAACAGATTGACCACCCGTGAATCCTTGTTAAGCGAATTAAGGGCTCCATCCACAAGTCCCACATGCCTAGCGAATCGCTCCGTGTTAGCTCCTCCTTCAATGTCTCCAGCTTCTTCTGCAAAAGCCTGATGAGGGGAATGACCTGACTCAGGCTGGCAGTGTCTGAACTGACTTCACGTGTGGCAAGTTCAAAGGGCATCAGAACCTTGCACAACTACGAAATCATTCTCCGCTGCGCTTGAGACAGGTGCATTCCACCTCCTATATCGTACTCAATTGTATAGGCTTGAATGGCCTTTTGCTGCTCCTCCAACCTCTGAAGCATATAGAGGGTTGAATTCCACCTCGTTACCACTTCTTGCTTCAGATGATGGCAGGGCAGGTTCAGTAGTTTTTGGTGGTGCTCCAGTCTTCTGTACGTGGTGCCTGTACGCCGAAAGTGTCCCGCAATTCTTCTGGCCACCGACAGCATCTCTTGCACGCCCCTGTCGTTTTAAAAAAATTCTGCACCACCAGATTCAAGGTATGTGCAAAACATGGGACGTGCTGGAATTTGCCCATATTTAATGCACACACAATATTGCTGGCGTGTCCGATGCCACATATCCACAGGAGAGTCCAATTGGGGTAAGCCATTCCGCGATGATCTTCCTCAGTTGCCGTAAGAGGTTTTCAGCTGTGTGCGTATTCTGGAAAGCGGTGATACAAAGCGTAGCCTGCCTAGGAAAGAGTTGGCGTTTGCGAGATGCTGCTACTGGTGCCGCCGCTGCTGTTATTGCGGCGAGAGTCCATACATCTACCCAGTGGGCTGTCACAGTCATATAGTCCTGACCCTGCCCTGCTCCACTTGTCCACATGTCCGTGGTTAAGTGGACATTGGGTCCAGCTGCATTTTTTAGGACACTGGTGAGTCTTTTTCTGAGGTCCGTGTACATTTTCGGTATCGCCTGCCTAGAGAAGTGGAACCTAGATGGTATTTGGTAACGGGGGCACACTGCCTCAATAAATTGTCTAGTTCCCTGTGAACTAACGGCGGATACCGGACGCACGTCTAACACCAACATAGTTGTCAAGGCCTCAGTTATCCGCTTTGCAGCAGGATGACTGCTGTGATATTTCATCTTCCTCGCAAAGGACTGTTGAACAGTCAATTGCTTACTGGAAGTAGTACAAGTGGGCTTACGACTTCCCCTCTGGGATGACCATCGACTCCCAGCAGCAACAACAGCAGCGCCAGCAGCAGTAGGCGTTACACGCAAGGATGCATCGGAGGAATCCCAGGCAGGAGAGGACTCGTCAGAATTGCCAGTGACATGGCCTGCAGGACTATTGGCATTCCTGGGGAAGGAGGAAATTGACACTGAGGGAGTTGGTGGGGTGGTTTGCGTGAGCTTGGTTACAAGAGGAAGGGATTTACTGGTCAGTGGACTGCTTCCGCTGTCACCCAAAGTTTTTGAACTTGTCACTGACTTATTATGAATGCGCTGCAGGTGACGTATAAGGGAGGATGTTCCGAGGTGGTTAACGTCCTTACCCCTACTTATTACAGCTTGACAAAGGGAACACACGGCTTGACACCTGTTGTCCGCATTTCTGTTGAAATAGTTCCACACCGAAGAGCTGATTTTTTTGGTATTTTCACCAGGCATGTCAACGGCCATATTCCTCCCACAGACAACACATGTCTCCCCGGGTGCCTGACTTAAACAAACCACCTCACCATCAGAATCCTCCTGGTCAATTTCCTCCCCAGCGCCAGCAACACCCATATCCTCCTCATCCTGGTGTACTTCAACACTGACATCTTCAATCTGACTATCAGGAACTGGACTGCGGGTGCTCCTTCCAGCACTTGCAGGGGGCGTGCAAATGGTGGAAGGCGCATGCTCTTCACGTCCAGTGTTGGGAAGGTCAGGCATCGCAACCGACACAATTGGACTCTCCTTGTGGATTTGGGATTTCGAAGAACGCACAGTTCTTTGCGGTGCTACTGCTTTTGCCAGCTTGAGTCTTTTCATTTTTCTAGCGAGAGGCTGAGTGCCTCCATCCTCATGTGAAGCTGAACCACTAGCCATGAACATAGGCCAGGGCCTCAGCCGTTCCTTGCCACTCCGTGTGGTAAATGGCATATTGGCAAGTTTACGCTTCTCCTCCGACAATTTTATTTTAGGTTTTGGAGTCCTTTTTTTACTGATATTTGGTGTTTTGGATTTGACATGCTCTGTACTATGACATTGGGCATCGGCCTTGGCAGACGACGTTGCTGGCATTTCATCGTCTCGGCCATGACTAGTGGCAGCAGCTTCAGCACGAGGTGGAAGTGGATCTTGATCTTTCCCTAATTTTGGAACCTCAACATTTTTGTTCTCCATATTTTAATAGGCACAACTAAAAGGCACCTCAGGTAAACAATGGAGATGGATGGATACTAGTATACAATTATGAATGGACTGCCGAGTGCCGACACAGAGGTAGCTACAGCCGTGGACTACCGTACTGTACTGTGTCTGCTGCTAATATAGACTGGATGATAATGAGATGTAGTATGTATGTATAAAGAAGAAAGAAAAAAAAACCACGGGTAGGTGGTATACAATTATGGATGGACTGCCGAGTGCCGACACAGAGGTAGCTACAGCCGTGGACTACCGTACTGTACTGTGTCTGCTGCTAATATAGACTGGATGATAATGAGATGTAGTATGTATAAAGAAGAAAGAAAAAAAAACCACGGGTAGGTGGTATACAATTATGGATGGACTGCCGAGTGCCGACACAGAGTTAGCTACAGCCGTGGACTACCGTACTGTACTGTGTCTGCTGCTAATATAGACTGGTTGATAATGAGATGTAGTATGTATGTATAAAGAAGAAAGAGAAAAAAACCACGGGTAGGTGGTATACAATTATGGATGGACTGCCGAGTGCCGACACAGAGGTAGCTACAGCCGTGGACTACCGTACTGTACTGTGTCTGCTGCTAATATAGACTGGTTGATAATGAGATGTAGTATGTATGTATAAAGAAGAAAGAAAAAAAAACCACGGGTAGGTGGTATACAATTATGGATGGACTGCCGAGTGCCGACACAGAGGTAGCTACAGCCGTGGACTACCGTACTGTACTGTGTCTGCTGCTAATATAGACTGGATGATAATGAGATGTAGTATGTATAAAGAAGAAAGAAAAAAAAACCACGGGTAGGTGGTATACAATTATGGATGGACTGCCGAGTGCCGACACAGAGGTAGCTACAGCTGTGGACTACCGTACTGTACTGTGTCTGCTGCTAATATAGACTGGATGATAATGAGATGTAGTATGTATGTATAAAGAAGAAAAAAAAAAAAACCACGGGTAGGTGGTATACAATTATGGATGGACTGCCGAGTGCCGACACAGAGGTAGCTACAGCCGTGGACTACCGTACTGTACTGTGTCTGCTGCTAATATAGACTGGTTGATAATGAGATGTAGTATGTATAAAGAAGAAAGAAAAAAAAACCACGGGTAGGTGGTATACAATTATGGATGGACTGCCAAGTGCCGACACAGAGGTAGCTACAGCCGTGGACTACCGTACTGTACTGTGTCTGCTGCTAATATAGACTGGATGATAATGAGATGTAGTATGTATGTATAAAGAAGAAAGAAAAAAAAACCACGGGTAGGTGGTATACAATTATGGACGGACTGCCGAGTGCCGACACAGAGGTAGCTACAGCCGTGGACTACCGTACTGTACTGTGTCTGCTGCTAATATAGACTGGATGATAATGAGATGTAGTATGTATAAAGAAGAAAGAAAAAAAAACCACGGTGGTATACAATTATGGATGGACTGCCGAGTGCCGACACAGAGGTAGCTACAGCCGTGGACTACCGTACTGTACTGTGTCTGCTGCTAATATAGACTGGTTGATAATGAGATGTAGTATGTATGTATAAAGAAGAAAGAAAAAAAAACCACGGGTAGGTGGTATACAATTATGGACGGACTGCCGAGTGCCGACACAGAGGTAGCTACAGCCGTGGACTACCGTACTGTACTGTGTCTGCTGCTAATATAGACTGGATGATAATGAGATGTAGTATGTATAAAGAAGAAAGAAAAAAAAACCACGGGTAGGTGGTATACAATTATGGATGGACTGCCGAGTGCCGATACAGAGGTAGCTACAGCCGTGGACTACCGTACTGTACTGTGTCTGCTGCTAATATAGACTGGATGATAATGAGATGTAGTATGTATAAAGAAGAAAGAAAAAAAAAACCACGGGTAGGTGGTATACAATTATGGATGGACTGCCGAGTGCCGACACAGAGGTAGCTACAGCCGTGAACTACCGTACTGTGTCTGCTGCGACTGGATGATAAATAATGATATAAAAAATATATATATATCACTACTGCAGCCGGACAGGTATATATTATATAATGACGGACCTGCTGGACACTGTCTGTCAGCAGAATGAGTTTTTTATAGAATAAAAAAAAAAACACCACACAAGTCACACGACGAGTGTTTAACTTTTTCAGGCAATCACAATATAGTATACTATACTGGTGGTCAGTGTGGTCAGGTCACTGGTCAGTCACACTGGCAGTGGCACTCCTGCCTGCAGCAAAAGTGTGCACTGTTTAATTTTAATAATATGTATGTACTCCTGGCTCCTGCTATAACCTATAACTGCTCCCCAGTCTCCCCCACAATTAAGCTGTGTGAGCACAGTCAGATATTATACATAGATGATGCAGCACACTGGGCTGAGCACAGATATGGTATGTGACTGAGTCACTGTGTATCGTTTTTTTCAGGCAGAGAACGGATTATATTAAATAAAACTGCACTGGTGGTCACTGGTCAGTGGTCAGTCACAAGTAAACTCTGCACTCTCTAGTACTCCTAAGCTCCAGTAAATCAAGTGTCTCTGTCTCAATCTCACTCTCTCTCTTCTAATCTAAATGGAGAGGACGCCAGCCACGTCCTCTCCCTATCAATCTCAATGCACGTGTGAAAATGGCGGCGACACGCGGCTCCTTATATAGAATTCGAGTCTCGCGATAGAATCCGAGCCTCGCGAGAATCCGACAGCGTCATGATGACGTTCGGGCGCGCTCGGGTTAACCGAGCAAGGCGGGAAGATCCGAGTCGCTCGGACCCGTGTAAAAAAACATGAAGTTCGGGCGGGTTCGGATTCCGAGGAACCGAACCCGCTCATCTCTACCTTATACACATAATAATTCCCCGTGGCAGCAGTGCCTCTTATGCACATAATAAATGTGCGCGGTAGCAGTGCCACTTACATACATATTAACGTCCACAGTATCAATACCGCTTATACCCATAATGCCCACAAGGTATCAGTGCCGCTTATACACATAATAAATGCCCACGGTAGCAGTGCCGCTTATTCCACATACAACTGACGGAAACGCAGTTCCGCCCTGTTCCAACCCACTTTAACCCCTAACAAAAAAAGCTATCAGGAATACCTAGGGAGCACAATAACAAATTTATAAAAAATTAATATTACATAGACATTATGCACACATAATAACAATATATCATTAAAAATATATTAAATGAACAATTGAACAAGACTCCTTTTATCTTCACATCATTAAGGTTACCCAATAAGGGTTTATGGACAGAAATCCTTAATCAATGGTATCCAATCCTAAAAATGTGCCATATAGAATTTTAGTTTCATTAGTTGTATTCCATTAAAGTTAGTTGTGCTTATTTATTCCAGCAATGTCAGTCTCTGGAGGGGAGGCATCTGACTGTACGGTTCAAAAAGAGTGTGGCGCTAAGCTCCACCTCCTAGATGTTACACTTATCCCCACAGCATTGTGGGTAAAGTACTTTGGCAGCATTGTGAGTGTGTGCAGCTGCTCGGCTTCTCCATTCCCAATGTTGGTTAATAGCATCTTGGATATACAGTAACTTTGTACAGTAACTATAAACATCAAAGGTGGAGCATAGCGCTGGGACGTTTACCTACAGAGGCCCGGCGACCTCCTTTTGTCACATAAAAGTTATTCCGTTACATCATTGCTGTGGGGATAAGTGTAACATCTAGGAGGTGGAGCATAGTGCCGAGCTCTTTTTTGGGTAAATGTATGATCTGGCAATATGGGGGAGAAGTGGTATCAGCGCTCATGATGTGCGCTATACCACTTCTCTCCCATGTATGATGGCTACCGTGCGGCTATCTAAAAGATAGCAGGCGGATATGCGCGGGCAACGTATGAACGGTCAGCATCGCTGACCATTCCGACACCTGCAGCTGTCGATTTGGACAGCTGCAGGTGGCGATGCCCATACACTATAGCAGGGACGGAGCTGTCCCTGCCTTTGGTGGGTGCCAGCTCCGGACTGCGCTGGGGTTCTCACCTGAGTAGCGAGTTCTCACGCATGCGCAGAGGAGCCGGCCAGGTAGGAGACACAGCGCGTCAGCGCTGAGCTGACGCGCTGTATGCTCAGGGGAACGTCGCCGGAGGGGGGAGTGCTTCGGCAGACAAGATGTTAATACATCTAGTTGATGTCACTTCCTGCTTCACCTCGCAGGCGACGCAGGAAGTGTTATAGCGGCATGATGCGTGCGGCTATAATACATTTACTTATTTGAACCGTACAGTCAGACGCCCCCCCTTTTTAAGACTGATATTGCTGGAATATATAAGCACAACTAACTTTATCAGAATACAACTGTTGAAACTAAAATTCTACATGGCACTTTTTAGGATTGGATACCATCGATTAAGGATTTCTGTCCATAAACCCTTATTGGGTAACCTTAATGATTAGAAGATAAGAGAAGTCTTGTTCAATTGTTCATTTCATATATTTTTAATGACATACAGTATTGTTATTATGTATGCATAATGTGCATGTACAGTAATAATAAGAATTTACTCACCGGTAATTCTATTTCTCGTAGTCCGTAGTGGATGCTGGGACTCCGTAAGGACCATTGGGAATAGACGGCTCCGCAGGAGACTGGGCACATCTAAAGAAAGATTTAGGACTATCTGGTGTGCACTGGCTCCTCCCCCTATGACCCTCCTCCAAGCCTCAGTTAGGACACTGACACAATAAGGAAAGATTTTGAATCCCGGGTAAGACTCATACCAGCCACACCAATCACACCGTATAACTCGTGATAGGAACCCCGGTTAACAGTATGATAACAACGGAGCCTCTGAACAGATGGCTCGCAATAACAACCCGATTTGTGTAACAATAACTATTTACAAGTATTGCAGACAATCCGCACTTGGGATGGGCGCCCAGCATCCACTACGGACTACGAGAAATAGAATTACCGGTGAGTAAATTCTTATTTTCTCTGACGTCCTAGTGGATGCTGGGGACTCCGTAAGGACCATGGGGATTATACCAAAGCTCCCAAACGGGCGGGAGAGTGCGGATGACTCTGCAGCACCGAATGAGAGAACTCCAGGTCCTCCTCAGCCAGGGTATCAAACTTGTAGAATTTTGCAAACGTGTTTGCCCCTGACCAAGTAGCAGCTCGGCAAAGTTGTAAAGCCGAGACCCCTCGGGCAGCCGCCCAAGATGAGCCCACCTTCCTTGTGGAATGGGCTTTTACAGATTTAGGCTGCGGTAGTCCCACCGCAGAATGCGCAAGCTGAATAGTGCTACAAATACAGCGCGCGATAGTCTGCTTAGCAGCAGGAGCACCCAGCTTGTTGGGTGCATACAGGATAAACAGCGAGTCAGTTTTCCTGATTCCAGCCGTCCTGGAAACATAAATTTTCAGGGCCCTGACTACGTCCAGTAACTTGGAATCCTCCAAATCCCTAGTAGCCGCAGGCACCACAATAGGCTGGTTCAAGTGAAAAGCTGATACCACCTTCGGGAGAAACTGAGGACGAGTCCTCAACTCTGCCCTATCCATATGGAAAATCAGATAAGGGCTTTTACAGGACAAAGCCGCCAATTCTGACACACGCCTGGCCGAAGCCAGGGCCAACAGCATGACCACTTTCCACGTGAGATATTTCAAATCCACAGTCTTAAGTGGCTCAAACCAATGTGATTTCAGGAACTCCAAAACCACATTGAGATCCCAAGGTGCCACTGGGGGCACAAAAGGAGGCTGAATATGCAGAACTCCTTTGACAAAAGTCTGAACTTCAGGCAGTGAAGCCAGTTCTTTCTGGAAGAAATTCGACAGAGCCGAAATCTGGACCTTAATGGACCCCAATTTGAGGTCCAACGTCACCCCTGCTTGCAGGAAATGCAGGAATCGACCCAGTTGAAATTCCTCCGTTGGGGCCTTCCTGGCCTCACACCAAGCAACATATTTCCGCCAAATGCGGTGATAATGTTTTGCAGTGACATACTTCCTGGCTTTGATCAGGGTAGGGATGACTTCCTCCGGAATGCCTTTTTCCTTCAGGATCCGGTGTTCAACCGCCATGCCGTCAAACGCAGCCGCGGTAAGTCTTGGAACAGGCAGGGCCCCTGCTGCAGCAGGTCCCGCCTGAGCGGTAGAGGCCATGGGTCCTCTGAAAGCATCTCTTGAAGTTCCGGGTACCAAGCTCTTCTTGGCCAATCCGGAACCACGAGTATAGTTTTCAGTCCTCGCCTTCGTATTATTCTCAGTACCTTGGGAATGAGAGGCAGAGGAGGAAACACATAAACCGACTGGTACACCCACGGTGTTACTAGAGCGTCCACAGCGATCGCCTGAGGGTCCCTTGACCTGGCGCAATATCTTTTTAGCTTTTTGTTGAGGCGGGACGCCATCATGTCCACCTGTGGTCTTTCCCAACGGTTTACCAGCATTTGGAAGACTTCTGGATGAAGTCCCCATTCTCCCGGGTGGAGGTCGTGCCTGCTGAGGAAGTCTGCTTCCCAGTTGTCCACTCCCGGAATTAACACTGCTGTCAGTGCTTACACGTGATTTTCCGCCCATCGGAGAATCCTTGTGGCTTCTGCCATTGCCCTCCTGCTTCTTGTGCCGCCCTGTCTGTTTACATGGGCGACCGCCGTGATGTTGTCTGATTGGATCAGTACCGGCTGGTTCTGAAGCAGGGGCCTTGCTTGGCTTAGGGCATTGTAAATGGCCCTTAGCTCCAGAATATTTATGTGAAGTGAAATCTCCTGATTTGACCACAGTCCTTGGAAATTTCTTCCCTGTGTGACTGCACCCCAGCCCCGAAGGCTGGCATCCGTGGTCACCAGGACCCAGTCCTGTATTCCGAATCTGCGGCCCTCTAGTAGATGAGCCCTCTGCAGCCACCACAGCAGCGACACCCTGGTCCTTGCCGACAGGGTTATCCGCTGCTGCATCTGGAGATGGGACCCGGACCATTTGTCCTACAGGTCCCACTGGAAAATCCTTGCGTGGAACCTTCCGAATGGAATCGCTTCGTACGAAGCTACCATTTTTCCCAGGACTCGTGTGCATTGATGTACCGACACCTGTCCTGGTTTTAGGAGGTTTCTGACTAGAGATGACAACTCCTCGGCTTTTTCCACTGGAAGAAACACTTTTTTCTGGTCTGTGTCCAGAATCATTCCTAGGAACAGAAGACGTGTCGTCGGGACCAGCTGTGACTTTGGAATATTGAGAATCCAGCAGTGCTGTTGCAGCACTTCCCGAGAAAGTGCTACCCCCACTACCAACTGTTCCTTGGACCTCGCCTTTATCAGGAGATCGTCCAAGTACCGGATAATTAAAACTCCCTTCTTGCGAAGGAGTATCATCATTTCGGCCATTACCTTGGTAAAGACCCTCGGTGCCGTGGATAACCCAAACGGCAGCGTCTGGAACTGATAGTGACAGTCCTGTACCACAAATCTGAGGTACTCCTGGTGAGGAGGGTAAATGGGGACATGCAGGTACGCATCTTTGATGTCCAGGGAGACCATGTAATCCCCCTCGTCCAGGCTCGCAATAACCGCTCTGAGCGATTCCATCTTGAACTTGAATCTTTTGATATGTGTTCAAGGATTTTAAATTTAAGATGGGTCTCACCGAACCGTCCGGTTTCGGTACCACAAACATTGTGGAATAGTAACCCTTTCCTTGTTGAAGGAGGGGTACCTTGACAATCACTTGCTGTGAATACAGTTTTTGAATAGCCACCAACACTGCCTCCCTGGCAGAGGGAGTTGCCGGTAAGGCAGATTTTAGGAAACGGCGGGGGGGAGACGTCTCGAATTCCAGCCTGTACCCCTGAGATACTACTTGAAGGACCCAGGGATCCACCTGTGAGAGAGCCCACTGTGCGCTGAAATTTCTGAGACGGGCCCCCACCGTACCCGGGTCCGCCTGAGCAGCCCCAGCGTCATGCTGTGGACTTACCGGACGCAGGGGAGGACTTCTGCTCTTGGGAACTAGCTGTGTGCTGCAGCTTTTTCCCTCTACCTTTGCCTCTCGGCAGAAAGGATGAGCCTCTAGCCCTCTTGCTTTTCTGGGGCCGAAAGGACTGTACCTGATAATACGGTGCTTTCTTTTGCTGTGGGGTAGCCTGTGGCAAAAAAGTCGATTTCCCAGCAGTAGCTGTGGAAACGAGGTCTGAAAGACCATCCCCAAATAGTTCCACCCCCTTATAGGGCAAAACTTCCATGTGCCGTTTCGAGTCGGCATCGCCTGACCATTGCGGAGTCCATAACCCACGCCTGGCGGCAATGGACATAGCGCTTATTTTTGATGCCAGCCGGCAAATATCCCTCTGTGCATCACGCATGTATAAGACGGCATCTTTTATATGCTCTATTGTCAGCAAAATATTGTCCCTATCCATAGTATCAATATTATCCGACAGGGAATCTGACCACGCAGCTGCAGCACTGCACATCCATGCCGATGCAATAGCTGGTCTCAATATAATGCCCGTGTGTGCGTATATAGCTTTTAGGGTAGTTTCCTGCTTTCTATCAGCAGGTTCCTTTAGAGCGGCCGTATCCGGAGACGGTAGTGCCACCTTTTTTGATAAACGTGTCAGCGCTTTATCTACCCTAGGGGGTGTTTCCCAACGTGACCTACCCTCTGGCGGGAAAGGGTACGCTGCCAATAACCGTTTAGAAATTATCAATTTCTTATCGGGGGAAGTCCACGCTTCCTCACACACCTCATTTAATTCCTCAGATGCTGGAAAAACTACTGGTAGTTTTTTCTCACCAAACATAATACCCTTTTTTGTGGTACCTGGGGTATTATCAGAAATGTGTAATACATTTTTCATTGCCTCAATCATGTAACGGGTGGACCTATTGGAGGGTACACTAGTCTCATCGTCGTCGACACTGGAGTCGGTATCCGTGTCGACATCTGTGTCTGCCATCTGAGGTAGCGGGCGTTTTAAAGCCCCTAGTGACATTTGAGACGCTGGAACAGGCACAAGCTTAGTAGCCGGCTGTCCTATGTCGTCAAACCTTTTATGTAAGCAGTCGACACTGTCACGTAACTCCTTCCATAAGTCCATCCACACAGGTGTCGACCCCGCAGGGGGTGACATCACATTCACAAGCATTTGCTCCGCCTCCACGTCATTTTCCTCATCATATATGTCGACACAACAGTACCGACACACAGCACACACACAGGGAATGCTCTGACAGAGGACAGGACCCCACAAAGCCATTTGGGGAGACAGAGGGAGAGTATGCCAGCACACACCAGAGCGCTATATACCACAGGGATATCACCTATAAAGAGTGTTTTCCCTTATAGCTGCATTATATTACTATACTGCGCCTAATTTTGTGCCCCCCCTCTCTTTTTTACCCTTTCTGTAGTGCAGGACTGCAGGGGAGAGCCAGGGAGCGATCCTTCCAGCGGAGCTGTGAGGGAAAATGGCGCCAGTGTGCTGAGGGAGATGGCTCCGCCCCTTTTTCGGCGGGCTTTCTCCCGCTATTTTAATAATTCTGGCAGGGGTATTTTTACACCTATATAGCCCCTGGGGCTATATATGGTGTCAGTTTGCCAGCCAAGGTGTTATTTATTGCTGCTCAGGGCGCCCCCCCCAGCGTCCTGCACCCATCAGTGACCGCAGTGTGTGGTGTGCATGAGGAGCAATGGCGCGCAGCTGCAGTGCTGTGCGCTACCTTGGAGAAGACAGAAGTCTTCAGCCGCCAATTTTCCGGACCTTCTTGCTTCTGGCTCTGTAAGGGGGACGGCGGCGCGGCTCCCGGGAACGGACGACGAGGTCGGGTCCTGTGTTCGATCCCTCTGGAGCTAATGGTGTCCAGTAGCCTAAGAAGCCCAAGCTACCACCACTTAGGTAGGTTCGCTTCTTCTCCCCTTAGTCCCTCGTTGCAGTGAACCTGTTGCCAGCAGGTCTCACTGTAAAATAAAAAACCTAAACTATACTTTCTTTCTAGGAGCTCAGGAGAGCCCCTAGTGTGCATCCAGCTCGGCCGGGCACAGAAATCTAACTGAGGCTTGGAGGAGGGTCATAGGGGGAGGAGCCAGTGCACACCAGATAGTCCTAAATCTTTCTTTAGATGTGCCCAGTCTCCTGCGGAGCCGTCTATTCCCCATGGTCCTTACGGAGTCCCCAGCATCCACTAGGACGTCAGAGAAATAATTTTTTTTATAAATATGTTATGGCACGCCCCAGGTATTCCTATTACTTTGTTTTTGTTGTTACTTATCCCTGGGATCACAGTACTGCAGCATTACATGAGAATTATACATACAATAACATAGCGATTGGCCAAACAGTTTTGGTGCCTTGATAAGCGCAAGGTATTCATTTGTTGTTTCACTTTTATCCCCGCCTACCACCACACACACACACACACACACACACACACACACACACACACACACACACACACACACACACATACACACACACACACACACACACAACAAACACACACACAGTACACATACTCTACACACACACGCACATCACCACATATATACACACACACTACACACACACCACTGCCACATATACACAAAAACACTACACACACCAGTGCTACATATGCACACACATACAGTATACGCACCACCAGATATGCACACGCAGCACGCACGCACCACCATATATATACACACACAGTACACACTACCACATATATACACGCACAGTAAACACACACCACTGCTTCATATACACACAAACACTACACACACCACCGCTACATATACAAACGCATACAGTACACCCCCCCACAACCATATATACACAAACAGTACACTCTACACACACACACCACCACATATAGACACAGTACACACACACACACACACACCTACAGTACACACCCACACCACTGCATATACACACTCACATTACACACACATACAGTACATACACAGTACACACACCTACAGTACACACTACACACCACAACACAACATATACACACACCACCACATATGCACACTACACACACATAAAGCACCCACCCACAACCATATATACACATACACACACAGATCACACACCACGACATATACACACGCACACAGTACACACACCACCAGATATGCACACGCAGCGCACACTACACACATATAAAGCACACACCTACCCGCAACCATATATGCGCGCGCACAGACACACACACACACACACACACCACCACATATAGACACAGTACACACACATACAGTACACACACCACCACTGCATATACACGCGCACAGTATACACTACATACACATACAGTACACAAACACACCACTACACACAGTACACACACCACTGCATATACACATGTACAGCACACACTACATAAACATACAGTACATGCACACACACCGCCACATATACACACAGACCATACTTGCCGACATTCTGGCTGCTCTCTGCAGGAGAGAGCAGCCAGGACGGCTCAGCAAGGGGGCAGGGGAGGGCTGTGACGTGGGGAGGAGGTGGTCCGGAGGCGGGACGGGGTGGAGCTGGGGCGGGACGGGTGTAGAGTTTCGGCGGGACATCCTTTAAGCCACGCCACCCCGCTCTGTAATGCCGCGATCCCCGGCATTACACTGCAGGGGGCGTGACTGTGATGACGCAATTCAGCAAGAATCGCGTCATCAACTGCCCGGACCGCCCACTTTACACACTAAGTGGGCGGACGGGCAGGGGGACCCCTGATTCCGGGAGACTTGCATGCTCTTCCGGGGGGCCGGGAGGGTCACCCGATTTTCGGGAGCCTCCCAGCCATTCCGGGAGAGTAGGCAAGTATGACACAGACCGTACACACACATCACCACATAGTGCACACTACACACATACACTACACAGACATACAGTACACACAAACACTACAAACACACATACAGTACACACCATCACATGTACACACCACTACATGCACACAAACACTACACACACAGTACACAAACCAATCGATAAGCCATTGTACAACTTACAATTACCAGGCTTCATGCAGCAGCAGCAGCTCCTCGTGTAGTCTGAGGGGGCGGAGCTTGTGAGTGACAGGCTCAGTCAGGACCCCGGAGAAGGAGATACTTGGGGAGAGATGCGGCCACCACACTGCCTGCACCGTTCTGTGACTCTTGGTGAGAGTGCTGGAGTCGGGGCATGGGAGAGAGGACAGCCGCTGACAGTCTGTGACAAGAAAAAGTTTTTTTCCTGTCATGGCTGTCAGTCTCCTGTGGGCCTGTTTGCAATGGGGGGCCTAGAGCTGCAGCTCCATCCGCCCCATTATTAATCCGGCCCTGGCCTTCAGACTACCTACTAATTTAACCTACCATTGTCCTCCCACAACTTCAGACTGCATGAAGTCCATGCAGAATAAAATGGCCTAATATGATTTCTCATACGTCCTAGAGGATGCTTGGGACTCCGTAAGGACCATTGGGTATAGACGGGATCCGCAGGAGACATGGGCACACTATAAGACTTTGAATGGGTGTGAACTGGCTCCTCCCTCTATGCCCCTCCTCCAGACCTCAGTTAGATTCTGTGCCCAGGAGAGACTGGTCACACACTAGGGGAGCTCTACTGAGTTTCTCTGGAAAGACTTTATGTTAGGTTTTTTATTTTCAGAAAGACCTGAATGCTACAGGCTCCCTGCTTCGTGGGACTGAGGGGAGAGAAGTCAGACCTACTTCTGTGAGTTTAAAGGCTCTACTTCTTTGGCTACAGGACACCATTAGCTCCAGAGGGTTCGATCACTTGGTGCGCCTAGCTGCTTGTTCCCGGAGCCGCGCCGTCAACCCCCTCACAGAAGACAGAAGCCGGGTGAGTATTGGAAGGAAAGAAGACTTCAGTGACGGCAGAAGACTTCAGGTCTCGGAGGTACCGCGCAGCGGTTGTGCTGCACTCCATTGCTCCAACACACCAACGGTTCTACAAGGGTGCAGGGCGCAGGGGGGGGGCGCCCTGGGCAGCAATATACCGTTTCCTGACACTAGCAAAAGATATATACAGTGCATAGGCACTGTATAGGGACCCCCGCCAGTATAAATATGAAAAATATTAGAAGGGCTGAAGCGCGCCGAGAGGGGGCAGGGATTAGCCCTTGATAGGGTATGTTAACCTATTCAGGTCTGGTCTATAAACTCTCTGCAGTGATCAGTCAGAATTCTGTTTCCCTTGCAACCGGTTGGAGATCAGTGAATGAAAAGGTGACACAGGATCATTGTGTAACCTAAGCAGTTCATAGTTGATCTGGCTTAGGGGCCATAATAGGTTTATTTTATAGCTGGAGGACAAAGGATTCATGTGTGCCAATATATTTAGCCAATCAGAATACACCATGTATGTCTCAAAAACAGTAATACATCAATTGTCATACAAGATTATAATTAACAATTAGAACATTCTAGAAAAATGGTTAGTGCTTTGTTTATCAGTTTTTCGGACATAAACTTCTTTCCAATTAGCCTTGGATACATCTGTTGCCTTGTCCTTGAACACGTCATGCTTTAGAACAAGATATTCTGAGCTTATAAAATATCTGTGCAGCTTTTAAGGAAACATGAGCCTATATTTGTGAGCAGGAGTAAATATCTTAATCAATGCGAAAAAGCTTGAATCAATATATATTTGCTATACTAAGGAAGCCCCTACACCATCATTTCCCCTCTTCTTGATTCCACTTTTTCTCCCTATTCTATGTACACTAGGCCTGAACTATTCCCTTTCAGTAAACCAGTCCCCTGGACTTATAGTCCAAACCTTGGGGATTACCCCTAACAACAATCAAAGGATAAGCAACTTCATTCTTCTGGCTGGAGAGTCACTGTCAACTTCTTCGAGTGGGATGCATGTAATCAGGTATCACGACCTTTCACCTTAATTTAAGGTAGACATGGTTAGCAGCACTTGATATGGACCATCATATCTTGGTTCAAAGGTCTTTCTCACATGTCTCTTTAAATAGACCCAATCTCCTGGATTTAGCTTATGCGTAGCTGATCCTTCTGGGTCTGGAATGGAAGAAAACACTCGGCAATGGAGGTTAGTCAATGTTTTACAGACCTCCTGTACATAACCTGTAAAAATCACCATGATTATGTTGTAATTGTTGTGGATAATAACAACCTGTTCTTAGAGCTGACCCAAACAATATTTCATATGGAGTCAGTTTACTAGGTTTCATGGGTGTGGTCCTAATATTAAACAATACTATAGGTAGGCATTCTGGCCGTTCTTTTGGTTTCTGTCATCATTTTCTGTAGTTTTAGCTTAAGGTCAAAGTTCAAACGTTCCACCCTCCCACTCGCCTGGGCGCGGTAAGGCACGTGGAAGGCCTGCTGTACCCCCAAATCTTTCATTATATGCTGCATGACTTCTCCTGTGAAATGTGTACCTCTATCTGATTCTATAACCTCAGGTATCCCAAATCTACATACTACTTCTGCTATCAGTTTCTTTGCAGTGGTTTTTGCTGTGGCTTTGCTTACTGGCCAGGCTTCGGCCCAGTGACTGAACATGTCCGTTGCTACTAGTACATATTCATATGGACCGCTTCGTGTCCACTGTATATAGTCAATTTGTAGTCTTTCAAATGGGTAAGAGGCTTTGGGTATAGTTCCTAGAGGTGTCTTGGTTCTTTGTCCTGGATTGCTGATTCCACAGATCCAGCATCCTGCTACAAAGTTTGTTGCAGCTTTATTGAAGCTTGGAGCTATCCAATGCTCTTGTACTCTATTCACCATGGCTTCCTTTGAATGGTGTACTTGTCCATGAGCTACTTGTAACATAGGTGGAAATAGAGCTGCTGGTAGACAGTACTTTAATTCTCTTGACTTCCAAAGTCCATGTTCATCTTCTTCTGCCCCCAATCATCTCCATTTCTCCTTTTCTCCTTGTGATGTTTGTTGTTGAATTTTGATCAACTCCTCTCACTGGGCATTTGCTTCACATCTTGAGCTACTAAGACTTGCTCAAGTTCTTTTGATTGTAAGGCAATTCTCTTGGCTTCTGCATCTGCAAATGCATTTCCTTTAGCTTCCATGGTTTGGCTCTTAGTATGTGCTTGTACCTTGATTATGCCAATCCTTTTAGGTAGTTCCAATGCTCTGAAGAGTTCCATAATCAAACTGGCATGTTTGATAGGTTTTCCATTTGCACCTTTGAAGTCCCTACTTTTCCAAATAACAGCGTAATCCTGGGACTAGATGTTAGCTGTCATGTTTTCAGCATGTATGCAGGCTCTGGTCATTGCTATGAGTTCTGCTTCTTGTGCTGTCATTCTTGGTAGCAATGGTCCAGAGTCTATGACTTAAGTTTCAGTTGTTACTGCATATCCTGTCCTTGGGGATCCATTATCATAATATCTTGATCCATCGACGAACAGGTTCATGTCTGGATTGTCCAGTGGTGTATCTTGGACATTAGGAAGAGGTAAAGTCTCTAATTCCATGAGGGCTAGGCAATCACTTCATATTTGGTAAGTCTGGCTGCAGAAAGATGCTTGCTTTTTTCTTGACTTAGTATTTCTGTTACAGCGTGCGGTACTTGTATACACAGTGGATGATCAAGCACAATGATGTCTGTCACCTTTTCCTTCATTATTGCTGCTGCTGCCACTGCTCGGACACAGGATGGTGCTCCTCTGATAATCGGATCCAGCTGGGCTGAATAGTATGCCACTGGTCTTTGTTTTGGTCCGTATTTCTGGGTGAGCACCCCTAAAGAATGCCCTCTGTTTTCATGGCAGAATAGGTTAAAAGGCTTTTTGTAATCAGGCAATCCCAATGCTGGGGCTGTTATTATGGCTTGCTTTAGGTTTTTTTTTTCCACTGCTTCTTCAATGGTGTCCCTGTTTTCTGCTGACGCCTCCTTTTTTGTTAATTCATATAGAGGTTGCATCAGTAATGAAGCTGAGGGTATCCATTCTCTGCAATAACCAATAAGGCCCAGAAAAGCTCTGATTTCATTTAATGTTCTTGGGGTTTTTGCTTGAGTTATTGCTTTTGTTCTTTCATCAGTAAGATGCCTTGTTCCTTGAGATATGCAGTGTCCTAAGAAGACAACTTTTTTCTGTACTAGCTGAAGCTTGTCTTTTGACACTCTGCAATCTTCTTCTGCCAAAAAGATGAGTAGTGATACTGTTTCCTTTTTGCACTTCTCTTCTGTCTGTGCAGCAATAAGCAGATCATCGACATATTGAACTAACTGGGTGTCTGTAAAGAGTGGTCTCCATTTCTGCAGGATTAATGCCATTGCCTCTGAGAAATCTGATGGACTGGTGGCTCCCCCTTGGGGTAATCGTGTCCAACAATATTGTTTACCTTCGTGAGTGAATATTAGAAACTTCTGGCTTTCCCATTCATCAGTAGATAATCTGTTTTTCCCTCCTTTTGAATCTTGAGATTCAACACCTTTATTGATTAATGTTGGAAAAGGGTTGCTGCGTTGAGGGTAATACATCTTCTGATGGTTACTTGTCGCACTTTGGCAGTGCTACTTCATACATGGTCAGCCTTGCCACTGACAGGTGTTTGGTTCTTGCTTGTTGAAGCTTCTCTGTACCTGCATGTGGACCCTGGATGATAAGTTCATGATTCAGCACTATGCCTGTGCTCTTGTCTTCTTCTAGGACTTCTGATTCATCACTGTGTATGTGCTCTTATACTCTTCTAGGACTGTTGCTGCTATCACTGCTCTGATGCCGGTAGGTGCTCTTTGATTACCGCTGTCAAGCTTGCTTGAGTTGTAGGCCACTGGTCTTCACCTCAGTCCATGATTTTGCATAAGGACTTCTATGTATGGCCTCCTTCTTTAATAGTCAGGTAGTTCTAGGGCTTGAGATGAGGCAACTGCTGTTTCCAACTGTTCAATAGCCTAATTCATCTGTTGCTGTATGTAGGATGCGGACCCTCCTCCCTTTCAGTGTTGTCATACAATGCTTGCATGTAGACTGGTGCTAGAGGTATCCGTGTTCTGTAGTGTCCTACTAGGCCCAGGAATGATCATCTGACTTGCTTGACACTAGTTGGCATCTTAGCTTGCAGTCTGAATCTTTTCCTTCTCACTTTTGTTAGATGTCGGGTACCTTGGGTGTCCTAGGAAGATTAACTCTTGCTTGACTAGCTGCAATTTCTCCTTCTGAGGCTCTGCAGTCTTGTTCTTCCAGAAACTTCACTAAGGACACTGCCCCTTCTTGGTACTTCTTTTAGTGGTGGTGGCAATCAACAGTTCATTCACATCCTGTATTTAGCTGTGTGTTTTGTGGATAAATCACTTGGTGATATAGCCCCTCCACAAAGCTATCCTGGTCCAGTAGTATTGCTTCCTTTCTTCTACAACTGGTACTGCGGGAATGAGCCAATACTGAACTTCTGTTTTAACTTGCTTCTAAATGGCTTTTTGTTCTTTCCTTTGATAAGGTGCTGGAAAGTTAAACTTCTGCTGGTGTGTACTGTATTCTCCTTGGATAAGCTTTAGTACATTGTGCTTCAGCAAAGTCACTGGACATGTACTCCGAGGTCAAGAACTGGGCTGGTATTGGTGACTGCATTTCTCTCATCTCCTGTCCCTTTAAGAATTTCTGATATCACCAGTTCTTGTGGTATCTCCCTCTGCTGTCTTCTGCGTGTGCCGGCTCCAGCATTCATTAGGCACAAACGTATTTCTCCAGTGGGCAAGGTGACTGTAATCATACCTTCTGCTGTTTCCTCTGGAGACATTATGTTCACTGGGGAGTACCCGAAGAAGCCCGTACCTCATATTGGCAGAAGAAGCATCATTCATTTGTCTTCTGGAACTTTTTCTGTCTTGTTCCTTATTATTTGCTTTAAACCCCGGAGCTTCTGTTGCTTTAAATCATGGCATTATCTCTGTAATCTTGCCAGGTAGTACTGACCACTTGTCAGATGTCTTTCTTTGTCCTTCTTAAAGCAGACTTCCTTTAGTCTCCAAACTTTCATGCAACCTTCATATTGTTTCTCAACTTTTCTTTTTCCAATCACCTCTCTTTATGATTCATTCATTATTCTTCATACTTTGTCCTTTCCTTACTTGCATATTCTTTCTCACTGCTGCTGGCATGTCATCTTCTTAGTCCAAGTCCACCCAGGCTGGTGTTTAACATAATGATGTTTATGCTGGGAGTTGTTGTTCCTCTTTGTCTTACTTTTCCTGTGAGAGATAGTCTTGTATAGCAGCTTGTATTTCAGGTTACATCTTTGCTTTCTTGCAGGGGTAGGGCTTAACCTCCCAATCCAGTCGTTGCAATGGCTTGATCTGTAAGTAAACGTAGAGGAATCTGGTTGTGCATAAAAACAGCTCTTGAAACCCTTGGGTCTCCTGTGGGTAAAGTCACTTTTATCGAACTGCCAGTGGTGACTGAGTACACTGTTGCCGACACAGGAGTTGCACACCTTCATATTCTATCATCTTGTGTGTCGTATAGTGACTTTATCATAGTAAGTTCTGATGGACTCAGTCTTTTCCTGTTTCAAATCTGGGGCTGCTGGTGCCCTGAGTGTCTGTGCATGACACCATCTCTTAAGTCTTGTCATGTACATCTTTCCACTTTCAAACGTTGTTCTATTTTTCTCTGTCGTAACGTCCGTTATGGCTGGGCAATCATCTACTGCATCTGCTTTTAACATGGTGCTTACTGTTTGGGCAGTTGCTGGTCCTAGTATAGCCTCACACAACTGGTGGTAGTCGACCCATGCCGGTGTCCATATGGTTTGAATTCTTTCCATATAGGCATAAACTGCTATTGGGTTTTTTCTAGGATCTGGGGACTCTGCAACTATATTTGCGAGGCCATTGCCATACCATGGTTTGTGGTGTTGGCTCTGTACGATGTATGGTTCGTTCGTCCTGGCTGCATTATCTGGGTTGCGTATTCTCTGTACTTGTGCTGGATACAGAGAAATAGGCAATGATGACCGTCTTTCAGTATTTCTAGTCGCATAGATATCTTGGCATGGCGGTTCATGGGGTGAAATCCAGTTTCCACAATTTGGGCAATGTTCATATCCTTCTGGAACGCAAAACTGACATACCGGACACAATCTTTCTGGAAAATATGTCAGTTTATTCTGTACATTATGCACCTGGGCATGAAAAGCTGTAGAGGCTGTGTCTTGACCCCTTGCTTCTCCTCTTCACCTGATTTGCACCCTTTCGCCTATAGTTCCTGATTGTGGACAATTGTTTACTGGACTCATAGCTTGATTCCAGGTGTCCACCACTCGTTTAAACATGAGGGGAACTTTAGCTGCCCAGTTTCTTTGGTTGGTCTTGTTGGGGTTTCTTGTGATAAAGTATCAGGACACTGGGGCATACTCTGTACACATAGCTCAGGTAAATCATTCGGATTTTCAACCACAGATCCTTCTAAGATAGGGCTGATTATTCTTCACTCTTTTCCTGGCTCATCTTTTTTTCAATTTTACTGTTAGTGAGCTTGCAGATGATTTCATTCTGTTCATACTATGGGTACCTTGGTGTGCATGCATGTCTGGGTATAGGGGTGGGGTATAGTGTGCAGGTGCTGTTGCTGAAATTACAGGCAGTGAGTTTAACGCTGGTTGTGGTGCTATTGAGTACTCTGGTACAATGGGGAAATCATTTTCCTCATCTCTTCTTCTATTCTCTGCTCCTAATTCTTTTGCTACAGTGATCCAGATGGATGCTTGATCTCTACTATTATGCTTAATAATCCAACTCTTGTTACAGGAGGCAAATTTTTCCCATTTCTCTAGGTCAAGTGTCCCTTCTGACGGGAAGCCTGCTCTTTTGAAAATTTTACTTATTCCTTTCAGAGATTTCCTGTTACTAACAATATCCACGGGTTTGTCGGGCCCTGACATCTTTACAGACCGCGCTCCCATGCCTGGGTGAACGTGCGCGGAACCCCTCCTGATGTGGTATTTTAGTAACTCCTTATGAGGGACTTAAAATCTCCTTTTAAAGCTTTTCTTACCCTCCCTGTTACTAACAATATCCACGGGTTTGAATCCATCCTGATGTGGTATTTTAGTAACTCCTTATGAGGGACTTAAAATCTCCTTTTAAAGCTTTTCTTACCCTCCCTGTTACTAACAATATCCACGGGTTTGAACCCATCCTGATGTGGTATTTTAGTAACTCCTTATGAGGGAATTAAAGTCTCCTTTTAAAGCTTTTCTTACCCTCCCTGTTACTAACAATATCCACGGGTTTGAACCCATCCTGATGTGGTATTTTAGTAACTCCTTATGAGGGAATTAAAGTCTCCTTTTAAAGCTTTTCTTACCCTCCCTGTTACTAACAATATCCACGGGTTTGAACCCATCCTGATGTGGTATTTTAGCAACCCCTTATGAGGGAATTGAAATCTCCTTGTGAGACGCTGACTCTGAAGAATCTCTTCAATCCTTGTACCTAAAAAGCTCCTTAAATCCGTCTGTGGACAAATGACTGGGGTTGTAGTGTTGCCCCTTCCTCCCTGTGTTGGTGGAAAATCTGTTAGTACTGCTCCCCAAGTGAGACCTGCATAATAGATTATTTCTTCTGGATCACTGAGATGCGTCCCTAATATTATTGTTAAGTCACTCCAAGGGTCTATCCCTCTGCCTATATAGACTCCTGCTTGTACCTTGTGTTCTTGGTAAACTCCCCACTATTCTTGGAATACGTTCACCTTGTGTCTCTTTCAGACAGTAGCTGTTCTTTATTACTGACCCAATTCTACCCCTTAACTGTCTTGCATAGGGACATACAATATATACAGTACAATGTGTGCAGCAGAATCTAGTTACACTGGTTTCATTATTCAGCAGACACCCGACTCCCCCCCACCTTTTCAAAAGCATATTGACAGAGTACATATAACAGTGCAAGGATACAAAAACAAGGATGACAAATGCTATATCTGTTATCTGTGTGCACGGCAGCTGTTTGAGGCTGCACGGGCAAATGGGTCTTAGACCTGGGATTATGTGGTTCCTAGGCCAATAGGTTATGATGTTAGATCAATCATTCTCAATGTAATGTTCCAACAATTCCCTTTTTAAAATGACAACCTTTTGTACAATAAAATTCATCATAATTTTCCACATAACCAAATGAGACTTCAGTGCTTGTAATTGCCAGCAATCTTGGTGCTACAGACCCTTTGTATTTTCTTAACACAACAACACAGGTACAAGATTTGCATACACATCTTTGGTTATTTATCAATTCAAACTGGTTATCAGCATTAGAACATATCTTGGCCATGCGCCACCTTTATAAAACGGCTCTATTTTCTTAATAAACATGTATTAGTACTTTCACAATTTAAAAGTTTTCTGCATATTTGATTAATTCCCCCTGTGCACTTGTGGCAAATTATCTGAAATTATTTACCCACAATTCAACAATATAACATACATATATGGTACCTTAAAAAATTTCTTCTGACTGACACCTGGCTCTTTAAGATATTCTCTGACCTTCCCGACTGGACTTCCGCAGATTTCAAGAAACGCTGAGTTCAAGTGAGCAGGTAGAAATCTACACAATAAATCTCACTTACCGGTTTTTTTATCAGCGGTTCCTGAAAGATCAGAGGATTTGTTGCCAGTGGGGGAGATGCTGGAAGATCTCCGGACGAGGTCCCAAAATGATAGGGTATGTTAACCTATTCAGGTCTGGTCTATAAACTCTCTGCAGTCATCAGTCAGAATTCTGTTTCCCTTGCAACCGGTTGGAGATCAGTGAATGAAAAGGTGACACAGGATCATTGTGTAACCTAAGCAGTTCATAGTTGATCTGGCTTAGGGGCCATAATAGGTTTATTTTATAGCTGGAGGACAAAGGATTCATGTGTGCCAATATATTTAGCCAATCAGAATACACCATGTATGTCTCAAAAACAGTAATACATCAATTGTCATACAAGATTATAATTAACAATTAGAACATTCTAGAAAAATGGTTAGTGCTTCGTTTATCAGTTTTTCGGACATAAACTTCTTTCCAATTAGCCTTGGATACATCTGTTGCCTTGTCCTTGAACACGTCATGCTTTAGAACAAGATATTCTGAGCTTATAAAATATCTGTGCAGCTTTTAAGGAAACATGAGCCTATATTTGTGAGCAGGAGTTAATATCTTAATCAATGCGAAAAAGCTTGAATCAATATATATTTGCTATACTAAGGAAGCCCCTACACCATCACCCTCACAACTTGTCACAGCGCCATTTTCTCCTCATGTCCCCGCCAAAAAGCACTGTTAGGCAGCTAACAGTGAAAAACGAGAGGGGGGGGGGGTGGGGGTGGGGGGGGTGTGATTTTAGTGCAAAATGGATAAATATAGCCCTATACAATATAATGTGCATGTTAGTTAATGAGTTGTAATTGTGTTCTGTGTTTTCCCTGTCACATATACCCATGATAGCTTTATGCTACACATGTGTCGACATGTGTGTGTGTGCTTTGCCACGAGCTGGCTATGGAAATCCCTCTGTCGGCATTGCCGACTCCTGATGGTACTTGGGTCTCATACGCGCACGCAGGGGGGGGTTCCGAGTACCTAGAAACCCCCCCTGCCCGCCGATCTATCGCTGCTGCTTACCGATGTTTATTTATTTATTTTTAACTGATCCCCATGCTGTGCGGCGGCTGGAAGCTGTCCCCTATCACACTGACTGAGGACTCGGAGACAGGCTGTGGCTGGCTGGCTGGCTCTGGCTGAGTGTGTAGGAGGAGCTGCTATAGCTGCAGAGGCAGTGTGTGCAGCTCCTCCCAGGCAGTTCTTCCGTCCCATGTGACTTCTGTCTCCAAGGCTGGCCAGAGTCGGTGAGGCAGAGAGTTTTATGCCCTGCAGCAAAAGGTGTGTGTGTACATATACTGGGGCTTAGTTATGCTGGGCGGGTGAGGCACTCAGGCACCCACTGTCCTGATGTTTGAGGGGGAGGGGTACATGATATGTGTGTGTATATGCTGTATGTATGCATACCCTCCAACATTTTACACAGAAAAATCGGTACAAATCCGGAAAAGGGGCGTGGCCACGGGTAAAGGGTGCGTGGCCACGCCCCTTTACCTATACTTTCAATGGAAGTTTGGAGAGCCAAAAATCGGTACAGACCATGAAAAAAAGGTACTGTACCTATTAAAAAGGTACAGTTGGAGGGTATGTGTATGTATTTATATATGTATGTATGTATGTATGTATGTGTGACAATCTAGTCTTCTTTCCGGCAGAGAGGCAAGAGGTTCTCCCCAAACACGTTAATTGAAACAATATAAATTAAAATGTCTTTATTTAACAGGAACTCTGGACATTTGGTAATTCCTCTTTTACCCTTACTCAAATATATTTTGAATAGCGCTTTAAATATCACAACAAAATATTGCAACAGATATCTGGGAATAAGAGCTCCAAACTATATCGCAACTATACTTTTGTCTAATTTTTCTGAGGAATGCAGCTGCACTTTAGCTCTTGTTACAAGCAAGGAATCCTTGTGATATATATTTACATTTTTGGATAGGTTAGCAGTAAATGTATTACATAGCTCCATTTAGATAAATGCCTGGTTTAATATCAGAGGTAAAAAGCTATCATGTTGTTTCTTTCATTTTAGGACAATTTCTCCAACTATCCATTGCGGTAGTATGTGTAATAGGAAACTACCGATGTGCTAGTAGGTTTCCCTTGTAATTATCCCTGGCAAAGTCCTTGTATTTCCTTATCTGGCTTAAAGTACAGTATAAGCAGTCTCTCCTTGCACTCACTAGTTCTCAATGTACAGTACGTAAGAAGTCACTAGTCTCTATTTAGAAGGCATACTCAGGGTGCAATGTATTATGACAGTTCTCACCCTTAGCTGGATATCCTGCTAATCCCTGCTTTGCTGTTACGCTGTTCTATGTAAGTGCAAACTGAAAGGTAATACTCTGCTGGAGAAATAGGGATTGCTAGGTGACACAGGGAGCAGGCTTTCTACTGTACTCACTGTAGACACCCACTCTGCTTCCAGCGCTGCAGCAGTCGCAAATTAAAAGTAGAAGTTTATAGACTTTTACTGAGTGGCTCTCACAGCCACTGCCTGTCAGCTGCTCTCAGTGGCACCTCCATTTTCTGACAGGAATTTTCCACTGCCAGAGATGCCCTCCTCTCTCACAGCTACCTCAGACCGTGTCCTGACCAACAGTCCTCCCTCCAACTGCCAATGGTCATGTGACCTGCCCCTGACCTCCAGAGCTGCTGCCAAGGCTGCTGGGAAATTATCTGCCTGTATAATCAAATGTAGATACTCTGTAGCGTGCCACACATAATACCTCATATAGCAGGGTATTACATATCCCTCCACTAGAATTTTGCGTGTCCTCACGCAACAGGCAATATTCCAAGTTCAATATAGCATAGTCTAAATTAAAAATTTTGTGTTACAGTTAAACATTTGAATAAATGGTAAGTACATACATTACATAACAAATGACTCTCTATACCACAGGCTAATATCTATTCTGAATACGTGAAGCACCTTTGTTCCTCTTCCCTGACCTCCTCAAAGCCTGCTGGAACATCAAATTAACCTCCTCAGAGGTTATCGTGGTGTACTCGCCTGAGTAATACCACTCTGGAAGATACCTCTCACTCTTTTTAGCTACACTAGGTGATTCTGCTGGAACATTAGATTCAGAATTTTGCATAACAGAATCTGGGCAATTGGGTCTAAGGGTTGCCAATCCCTCTGCCATGGACATGCAAGTCACTCCCTCTGTATGTTTTTCCTGGTCAGTGTCGGTTAAATCTACTTGATTGGGGTAGGCCATGCTGGAATCGGTATCTTCCACTCTTGGTTTGATCTCATGTAGTGGCTGTGTAGGAAGTTGCAGCCTGACTGCATCCGGTACGCTCTGCTGCATTTTTTCACTCTGTTCTTCCACAACTTGTTCATCTGTTCGTTCCAGTGATTGACTTTGCTCTGGGATGACAGGTTCTTGTTGTCTTTCCTCAGCACTTTTTGCTTCTCCTTGTTCTTCTCCACTTCTGTTGTGTTGGTAATCCTGCTGACAGTTGTGTGGAGGATCTCTACAATACGAACAGCACCAGTACTGTTTGTGACATGTGGCATGTTTGTTGCCTTGCACTTGGACACCACCAGGACCAGTTACATTAATGGCTTTGATGCCCTTCTTTCCATTTGCCAATTCAAACTCAACCATTTCTCCACTTCCCAGACTTCGGAAACACTGTTCCAGGCTGGCCTTCTGAATGGCAGTATAATGCACGTATACTCTTTTTTTCGTGTCGGTTCGCTTTATAAATCCATAACCACGTGGTACACTAAACCACACAACTTGGCCTGGAATTATTCCTGCGCTGACTTGCTGAATATCCTCATCAGATGGTGTGCCAGACACAATAACCTGGTTCTGTACTACTGTATTTTGACCTGCATCTCTGGACTGTCTTCACAGGGTGGTCCTACTCTCTCCACTCTTCCTGAGGGTTGTTGACAATTTCTTTTGATATGCCCACTTTGTCTGCATCGCCGACAAATAGGCCTCCCCCGAGCGTTGAATTGCTTAGTCACCCATTTTCCAGTCTTTCGGGGAACATCCCATCGGGGTTGGTTTCGCAATCCACGGTCTGGACACCACTTCTTGTATCTGGTTACAGACCATTTATGTCTCAGGTCTCTTAACTCTCTTCTTATCTCAGTGAGAGTTTGGGTAAGTTCTGCAATCTTGTCATTAAGGATACTGATCCTGTTGTCATCTGCGGTGGGGTTGCCTTCTTGCACTTCCATGTTCGATCCTGTTCGTTAACGCCAAATGTGACAATCTAGTCTTCTTTCCGGCAGAGAGGCAAGAGGTTCTCCCCAAACACGTTAATTGAAACAATATAAATTAAAATGTCTTTATTTAACAGGAACTCTGGACATTTGGTAATTCCTCTTTTACCCTTACTCAAATATATTTTGAATAGCGCTTTAAATATCACAACAAAATATTGCAACAGATATCTGGGAATAAGAGCTCCAAACTATATCGCAACTATACTTTTGTCTAATTTTTCTGAGGAATGCAGCTGCACTTTAGCTCTTGTTACAAGCAAGGAATCCTTGTGATATATATTTACATTTTTGGATAGGTTAGCAGTAAATGTATTACATAGCTCCATTTAGATAAATGCCTGGTTTAATATCAGAGGTAAAAAGCTATCATGTTGTTTCTTTCATTTTAGGACAATTTCTCCAACTATCCATTGCGGTAGTATGTGTAATAGGAAACTACCGATGTGCTAGTAGGTTTCCCTTGTAATTATCCCTGGCAAAGTCCTTGTATTTCCTTATCTGGCTTAAAGTACAGTATAAGCAGTCTCTCCTTGCACTCACTAGTTCTCAATGTACAGTACGTAAGAAGTCACTAGTCTCTATTTAGATGGCATACTCAGGGTGCAATGTATTATGACAGTTCTCACCCTTAGCTGGATATCCTGCTAATCCCTGCTTTGCTGTTACGCTGTTCTATGTAAGTGCAAACTGAAAGGTAATACTCTGCTGGAGAAAATAAGAATTTACTTACCGATAATTCTATTTCTCGTAGTCCGTAGTGGATGCTGGGGACTCCGTCAGGACCATGGGGATTAGCGGCTCCGAAGGAGACAGGGCACAAAAGTAAAAGCTTTAGGATCAGGTGGTGTGCACTGGCTCCTCCCCCTATGACCCTCCTCCAAGCCTCAGTTAGGATACTGTGCCCGGACGAGCGTACACAATAAGGAAGGATTTTGAATCCCGGGTAAGACTCATACCAGCCACACCAATCACACTGTACAACCTGTGATCTGAACCCAGTTAACAGCATGATAACAGCGGAGCCTCTGAAAAGATGGCTCACAACAATAATAACCCGATTTTTGTAACAATAACTATGTACAAGTATTGCAGACAATCCGCACTTGGGATGGGCGCCCAGCATCCACTACGGACTACGAGAAATAGAATTATCGGTAAGTAAATTCTTATTTTCTCTGACGTCCTAAGTGGATGCTGGGGACTCCGTCAGGACCATGGGGATTATACCAAAGCTCCCAAACGGGCGGGAGAGTGCGGATGACTCTGCAGCACCGAATGAGAGAACTCCAGGTCCTCCTCAGTCAGGGTGTGCCCCTGACCAAGTATCAGCTCGGCAAAGTTGTAAAGCCGAGACCCCTCGGGCAGCCGCCCAAGATGAGCCCACCTTCCTTGTGGAATGGGTATTTACATATTTTGGCTGTGGCAGGCCTGCCACAGAATGTGCAAGCTGAATTGTACTACACATCCAACTAGCAATCGTCTGCTTAGAAGCAAGAGCACCCAGTTTGTTGGGTGCATACAGGATAACAGCAAGTCAGTTTTCCTGACTCCAGCCGTCCTGGAAACTATATTTTCAGGGCCCTGACAACATCTAGCAACTTGGAGTCCTCCAAGTCCCTAGTAGCCGCAGGTACCACAATAAGCTGGTTCGGGTGAAACACTGACACCACCTTAGGGAGAAACTGGGGATGAGTCCGCAGCTCTGCCCTGTCCGAATGGACAATCAGATATGGGCTTTTTTGAGACAAACGCCGCCAATTCTGACACTCGCCTGGCCGAGGCCAGGGCCAACAGCATGGTCACTTTCCCTGTGAGATATTTCAAATCCACAGATTTGAGCGGTTTAAACCAATGTGATTTTAGGAATCCCAGAACTACGTTGAGATCCCACAGTGCCACTGGAGGCACAAAAGGGGGTTGTATATGCAGTACTCCCTTGACAAACTTCTGGACTTCAGGAACTGAAGCCAATTCTTTCTGGAAGAAAATCGACAGGGCCGAAATTTGAACCTTAATGGACCCCAATTTTGAGGCCCATAGACACTCCTGTTTGCAGGAAATGCAGGAAACGACCGAGTTGAATTTTCTTCATGGGGCCTTCCTGGCCTCACACCACGCAACATATTTTCGCCACATGTGGTGATAATGTTGTGCGGTCACCTCCTTCCTGGCTTTGACCAGGGTAGGAATGACCTCTTCCGGAATGCCTTTTTCCCTTAGGATCCGGCGTTCAACCGCCATGCCGTCAAACGCAGCCGCAATAAGTCTTGGAACAGACATGGTACTTGCTGAAGCAAGTCCCTTCTTAGCGGCAGAGGCCATGAGTCCTCTGTGAGCATCTCTTGAAGTTCCGGGTACCAAGTCCTTCTTGGCCAATCCGGAGCCACGAGTATAGTTCTTACTCCTCTACGTCTTATAATTCTCAATACCTTGGGTATGAGAAGCAGAGGAGGGAAGACATACACCGACTGGTACACCCACGGTGTTACCAGAACGTCCACAGCTATTGCCTGAGGGTCTTTTGACCTGGCGCAATACTTGTCCAGTTTTTTGTTCAGGCGGGACGCCATCATGTCCAACTTTGGTCTTTTCCAACGGTTCACAATCATGTGGAAGACTTCCCGATGAAGTCCCCACTCTCCCGGGTGGAGGTTGTGCCTGCTGAGGAAGTCTGCTTCCCAGTTGTCCACTCCCGGAATGAACACTGCTGACAGTGCTATCACATGATTTTCCGCCCAGCGAAAAATCCTTGCAGTTTCTGCCATTGCCCTCCTGCTTCTTGTGCCGCCCTGTCTGTTTACGTGGGCGACTGCCGTGATGTTGTCCCACTGGATCAATACCGGCTGACCTTGAAGCAGAGGTCTTGCTAAGCTTAGAGCATTGTAAATTGCCCTTAGCTCCAGTATATTTATGTGGAGAAAAATCTCCAGACTTGATCACACTCCCTGGAAATTTTTTCCCTGTGTGACTGCTCCCCAGCCTCTCAGGCTGGCCTCCGTGGTCACCAGCATCCAATCCTGAATGCCGAATCTGCGGCCCTCTAGAAGATGAGCACTCTGTAACCACCACAGGAGAGACACCCTTGTCCTTGGAGATAGGGTTATCCGCTGATGCATCTGAAAATGCGATCCGGACCATTTGTCCAGCAGATCCCACTGAAAAGTTCTTGCGTGGAATCTGCCGAATGGAATCGCTTCGTAATAAGCCACCATTTTTTCCCAGGACTCTTGTGCAATGATGCACTGACACTTTTCCTGGTTTTAGGAGGTTCCTGACTAGCTCGGATAACTCCCTGGCTTTCTCCTCCGGGAGAAACACCTTTTTCTGGACTGTGTCCAGAACCATCCCTAGGAACAGCAGACGTGTCGTCGGGAACGGCTGCGATTTTGGATATTTAGAATCCACCCGTGCTGTCGTAGAACTACTTGAGATAGTGCTACTCCGACTTCCAACTGTTCTCTGGACCTTGCCCTTATCAGGAGATCGTCCAAGTAAGGGATAATTAAGACACCTTTTCTTTGAAGAAGAATCATCATTTCGGCCATTACTTTGGTAAAGACCCGGGGTGCCGTGGACAATCCAAACGGCAGCGTCTGAAACTGATAGTGACAGTTCCGTACCACGAACCTGAGGTACCCTTGGTGAGAAGGGCAATTTGGGACATGGAGGTAAGCATCCTTGATGTCCAGGGACACCATATAGTCCCCTTCTTCCTGGTTCGCTATCACTGCTCTGAGTGACTCCATCTTGATTTGAACCTTTGTATGTAAGTGTTCAAAGATTTCCCATTTAGAATAGGTCTCACCGAGCCGTCTGGCTTCAGTACCACAATATAGTGTGGAATAATACCCCTTTCCTTGTTGTAGGAGGGGTACTTTGATTATCACCTGCTGGGAATACAGCTTGTGAATTGTTTCCAATACTGCCTCCCTGTCGGAGGAAGACGTTGGTAAAGCAGACATCAGGAGCCTGCGAGGGGGAGACGTCTCGAATTTCCAGTCTGTACCCCTGGGATACTATTTGTAGGATCCAGGGGTCCACTTGCGAGTGAGCCCACTACGCGCTGAAACTCTTGAGACGACCCCCCACCGCACTTGAGTCCGCTTGTACGGCCCCAGCGTCATGCTGAGGACTTGGCAGAAGCTGTGGAGGGCTTCTGTTCCTGGGAATGGGCTGCCTGCTGCAGTCTTCTTCCCTTTCCTCTATCTCTGGGCAGATATGACTGGCCTTTTGCCCGCTTGCCCTTATGGGGACGAAAGGACTGAGGCTGAAAAGACGGTGTCTTTTTCTGCTGAGATGTGATTTGGGGTAAAAAAGGTGGATTTTCCAGCTGTTGCCGAGGCCACCAGGTCCGATGGACCGACCCCAAATAACTCCTCCCCTTTATACGGCAATACTTCCATGTGCCGTTTGGAATCTGCATCACCTGACCACTGTCGTGTCCATAAACATCTTCTGGCAGATATGGACATCGCACTTACTCTTGATGCCAGAGTGCAAATATCCCTCTGTGCATCTCGCATATATAGAAATGCAACCTTTAAATGCTCTATAGTCAATAAAATACTGTCCCTGTCAAGGGTATCAATATTTTCAGTCAGGGAATCCGACCAAGCCACCCCAGCGCTGCACATCCAGGCTGAGGCGATCGCTGGTCGCAGTATAACACCAGTATGTGTGTATATACCTTCTTAGGATATTTTCCAGCCTCTCAGCTGGCTCCTTGAGGGCGGCCCTATCTGGAGACGGTACCGCCACTTGTTTTGATAAGCGTGTGAGCGCCTTATCCACCCTAAAGGGTGTTTCCCAACGCGCCCTAACTTCTGGCGGGAAAGGGTATACCGCCAATAATTTTCTATCGGGGGAAACCCACGCATCATCACACACTTCATTTAATTTATCTGATTCAGGAAAAACTACAGGTAGTTTTTTCACACCCCACATAATACCCTTCTTGTGGTACTTGTAGTATCAGAAATATGTAACACCTCCTTCATTGCCCTTAACATGTAACGTGTGGCCCTAAAGGAAAATACATTTTCTTCACCGTCGACACTGGAGTCAGTGTCCGTGTCTGTGTCGACCGACTGAGGTAAATGAGCGTTTTACAGCCCCTGACGGTGTTTGAGACGCCTGGACAGGTACTAATTTGTTTGCCGGCCGTCTCATGTCGTCAACCGACCTTGCAGCGTGTTGACATTATCACGTAATTCCTTAAATAAGCCATCCATTCCGGTGTCGACTCCCTAGAGAGTGACATCACCATTTCAGGCAATTGCTCCGCCTCCTCACCAACATCGTCCTCATACATGTCGACACACACGTACCGACACACAGCACACACACAGGGAATGCTCTGATAGAGGACAGGACCCCACTAGCCCTTTGGGGAGACAGAGGGAGAGTTTGCCAGCACACACCAAAAACGCTATAATTATACAGGGACAACCTTTATATAAGTGTTTTTCCCTTATCGCATTTTAATATATATATATACATATCGCCAAATAAGTGCCCCCCCTCTCTGTTTTAACCCTGTTTCTGTAGTGCAGTGCAGGGGAGAGCCTGGGAGCCTTCCCACCAGCATTTCTGTGAGGGAAAATGGCGCTGTGTGCTGAGGAGAATAGGCCCCGCCCCCTTTTCGGCGGGCTTCTTCTCCCGTTTTTCTGAGACCTGGCAGGGGTTAAATACATCCATATAGCCCCCAGGGGCTATATGTGATGTATTTTTAGCCAGAATAAGGTACTATCATTGCTGCCCAGGGCGCCCCCCCCCAGCGCCCTGCACCCTCAGTGACCGCTGCTATGAAGTGTGCTGACAACAATGGCGCACAGCTGCAGTGCTGTGCGCTACCTTATGAAGACTGAAGAGTCTTCTGCCGCCGTTTCTGGACCTTCACTTTTCGGCATCTGCAAGGGGGGTCGGCGGCGCGGCTCCGGGACGAACCCCAGGGTGAGACCTGTGTTCCGACTCCCTCTGGAGCTAATGGTGTCCAGTAGCCTAAGAAGCCAATCCATCCTGCACGCAGGTGAGTTCACTTCTCTCCCCTAAGTCCCTCGTAGCAGTGAGCCTGTTGCCAGCAGGACTCACTGAAAATAAAAAACCTAACAAACTTTTACTCTAAGCAGCTCTTTAGGAGAGCCACCTAGATTGCACCCTTCTCGGCCGGGCACAAAAATCTAACTGAGGCTTGGAGGAGGGTCATAGGGGGAGGAGCCAGTGCACACCACCTGATCCTAAAGCTTTTACTTTTGTGCCCTGTCTCCTGCGGAGCCGCTAATCCCCATGGTCCTGACGGAGTCCCCAGCATCCACTTAGGACGTCAGAGAAATAGGGATTGCTAGGTGACACAGGGAGCAGGCTTTCTACTGTACTCACTGTAGACACCCACTCTGCTTCCAGCGCTGCAGCAGTCGCAAATTAAAAGTAGAAGTTTATAGACTTTTACTGAGTGGCTCTCACAGCCACTGCCTGTCAGCTGCTCTCAGTGGCACCTCCATTTTCTGACAGGAATTTTCCACTGCCAGAGATGCCCTCCTCTCTCACAGCTACCTCAGACCGTGTCCTGACCAACAGTCCTCCCTCCAACTGCCAATGGTCATGTGACCTGCCCCTGACCTCCAGAGCTGCTGCCAAGGCTGCTGGGAAATTATCTGCCTGTATAATCAAATGTAGATACTCTGTAGCGTGCCACACGTAATACCTCATATAGCAGGGTATTACATATGTATGTGTTATGTGTGTGTATAATATATGCTGTATGTATGTATGTATGTATGTGCTATGTGTGTGTGTGTATATGCTGTATGTATGTATGTATGTATGTATATCATACTTGCCTACCCTCCCGGAATGGCCGGGAGGCTCCCGAAAATCGGGTGACCCTCCCGGCCCCCCGGAAAGGTGGGCAAGCCTCCCACTTTCCCCCTTGGCCGCCCGCAGCAGAGAACAAGCGGGCGGCCGGAGGGGTCCGATGACGCGATTCGCGCTGAATCGCGTCATCGTAGCTCCGCCCCCCGCTATGCAGTGGCTCGTTTCTCGGCACAGCACAGCGGGGGGCGGAGTCACGATGACGCGACCCTGGTGTAACGCCCCCGGACCACCCATCCTGCTGCCGGCCACGCCCCCGGACCGCCTATCCTGCTGCCGGCCACGCCCCCCTACACCTACAACCAACGCTGCCTTCTCCCGGAGGAGGAGGCAGCAAAGTAGGTAACTCTGATGTATATGCTGTATGAACATGCTTTGTGTGTGTATAGTGTATGTAGAGTATGTGCTATGTGTATATTCTGTATGTATACATGTTATGTGTGTATATGCTGTACGTGTGTGTGTATGCTGTATGTATGTGCTATTTGTGTATATGCTGTATGAACATGCTATATGTGTGCATATATGCTGTATGTATTTGCTATGTGTGTATGTGCTGTATATATACTATGTGTGTGTGTATATACTGTGTGTGTATATGCTGTATGTATGGGTGTGGGTGTGTGTGTGTGTGTGTGTGTGTGTGTGTGTGTGTGTATACTGTATGTGTGTTTATATGCTGTATGTATGTGCCATGTGTGTGTATATGCTGTATGTATGATATGTGTGTACTGTATATGCATGTATGTATGTATGTGTGCTGTGTCTGTGTATATGCTGTGTATGTATGCTGTGTGTCTGCAGTATGCATGTATATTGTGTGTGTATGTATGCTCTGTGTGTGTGTGTTTTTGTAAGTATGCCATGTGTGTCTGCTGTGTGTGTTTATGCTAAGTGTGTATGTATTTACAGTATGCATGCTGTGTGTATGTATATTTCTCTGACGTCCTAGTGGATGCTGGGGACTCCGTAAGGACCATGGGGAATAGATGGGCTCCGCAGGAGACTGGGTACTCTAAGAAAGATTTAATACTACTGGTGTGCACTGGCTCCTCCCTCTATGCCCCTCCTCCAGACCTCAGTTAGAATCTGTGCCCGGCCAGAGCTTTTAGTGGGCTCTCCTGAGCTTGCTAATAAGAAAGTATTTTAGTTAGGTTTTTTATTTTCAGAGAGCTTCTGCTGGCAACAGACTCTCTGCTACGAGGGACTGAGGGGAGAGAAGCAAACCTACTAACTGCGGCTAGGTTGCGCTTCTTAGGCTACTGGACACCATTAGCTCCAGAGGATCTTAACCTTGGTCGTCCGTTCCCGGAGCCGCGCCGCCGTCCCCCTCGCAGAGCCAGAAGACAGAAACCGGCAGAAGCAAGAAGACATCGAAATCGGCGGCAGAAGACTCCTGTCTTCACATGATGTAGCGCACAGCACTGCAGCTGTGCGCCATTGCTCCCGCATTACACGCACACACTCCGGTCACTGTAGGGTACAGGGGGGGGGGGGGGGGGCGCCCTGGGCAGCAATTAAGTACCTCCTGGCAAAAGCAGCATATATACAGTTGGACACTGTTATATGCATGAGCCCCCGCCATTAATTTCTACACAAAATCGCGGGAGAAGCCCGCCGCTGAGGGGGCGGGGCCTTCTTCCTCAGCACTCACCAGTGCCATTTTCTCTCCACAGATCCGCTGAGAGGAAGCTTCCCAGGCTCTCCCCTGCACGATAGAGAGGGTGAAAAAGAGAGGGGGGGGGGGGGGGGCACATAAATTTGGCGTAAAAACAATATATACAGCAGCTACTGGGTTAACACTAAGTTACTGTGTGATTCCTGGGTCATATAGCGCTGGGGTGTGTGCTGGCATACTCTCTCTCTGTCTCTCCAAAGGGCCTTGTGGGGGAACTGTCTTCAAATAGAGCATCCCCTGTGTGTGTGGTGTGTCGGTACGTGTGTGTCGACATGTCTGAGGTAAAAGGCTCCCCTAAGGAGGAGATAGAGCAAATATGTGTGTGAGAGGGTGTCTCCGTCGACAACGCCGACACCTGTTTGGATATGTGTAAGAGCTGAGGTGAATTTATTGCACAAAAGATTAGAGAACAGACAGGAAATCTACCCTTGTCTGTCCCTATGTCACAGAGACCTTGAGAGTCTCACAATGCTCACTATCCAAAATAATAAACACTGATATCGACACGGAGTTCGACTCCAGTGTCGACTACGATAATGCAAAGTTACAGCCAAGATGGCTGAAAGGTATTCAATATATGATTATTGTAACAAAAGATTATTTGCATATCACTGATGGCTCATTTGTCTCTGACACAAGGGTACACATGTTTAAGGGGAAGAAAGCTGAGGTAAATTTCCCTCCCCTCATGAGGAAAAAGAGCGGGAATCTCCAGACAAGAGACTGCAGCTTCCCACAAAAAATTCTCAAGCAGTATCCTTTCCCCACTAGGGCCAGGATGTGATGGGAATCTTCCCCTAGGGTGTCCCGTTTGCACAGAAGGTAGCACTAGCTATTCTCAGGGATCCTGCAGATAGCGTGCACATTCTAGTATACTACTCAGACCGGCGATTCTGTTGGCATGGGTTTATAGCGCTGTGGCAGCGTGGACAGGTATCTTATCAGCAGAGATTGAGACCCTAGTATGCATATATATATATATATATATATATGTATATATAGAGATATATATATATTAAAGATGCTGTCTTAAGTGATAGGTATATATACAGATGTATCCTCATACACCGTTGCTCATAGCACGCTATTTAGGGTCCTAAATCGTGAGTTGTAATAACGTTATGGCGTGCGTTGTGTCCCACGCCATGTAATACACATTTTTACCGCTAGGTGGCGAATGCTCCATGTTAAGCACGATGCCGCGCGTTCACTAAGAGTAGAACACATCATTACACATCATATATTTACCTGGAGTGCCTACTCATTTGTGGTCAGCAGTAGTATAATGGTTACAGTGTCCGCTTGCAATGTGTGAATCCTGTATTTGAATCTTGTTGACACCAGAGATTTATTTATTTTTTGGTGAATTTATTTTTATATTTTTTTAAAAAGAGAAATACACTTGTTTGGTCTGTTTATTATTTCCAGCTGAGCTCGTTGTAACAAAGCACTAACCCGTTCACTATCAATATTGTCGTTACATTGGGGAAAATATCTGTTATTGTGAAGCCTAAACATTTCGGACATCATTTCCGGTTCATTTGCTTCAAATAGCCCTAAATATGTAATGCACAATGCCACTGGATCTCTATGTCATTAATGTGACATCTTGGTGACCATCCATTATGGTTTGTACACAGACACCGGACAAAATCCGTTAATAGTACAACACATCACAACACATCATATATTTACCTGCAGTGGCAAATCAGAACATGTTCAGCACTGGCATAGTGGTTACAGTGTCCGCTTGCAATGCGTGCGTCCTGTGTTCAAATCCTGTTGACACCAAAGATTTTTATTTTTTTTGGTGAATTTATTTTTATATTTTTCTTTTTAAAGAAATACACTTGTTTGGTCTGTTTATTATTTCCAGCTGGGCTCCATTATGTTTTGTACACAGACACCGGATAAAATCCGTTATGGGTACAACACATTGCAGGCGGTGGGGAAGCAAATTCAGTTTGCACGCATTGTGGGCTACAGATTCAATCCTTGGTTCGCGGAATGCATCCGGCGTCTTACTGTACATCAGGCAAAAATGGCAGAGAGACGCTGCTTCAGAGAGGAGTGTCACAACTGAGGGCCTGAGCTGACGGGAGGCAGCCTCAGTTGTAGGGGCTGAGATGTAACGGAACCTGGGAGGTTGTATCAGACCCCTAGACATGTAAGTAACATGTAGAATAACTGCCCGAAGGCGTGACCACGACAACCAGGATAAAAGTCAATGATGTTTATTATGACAAACTCCGTAACACAGCAGCAGTAAAAGGAAACATAAAAGTCAACAGAGGATAAATACAATTCCTGGGTACTACAGGGTGGCAAGGGCCACAGGCACTGGTAGAGTGAGACAGTTCTTATAATCTTCTAGTTGGAAAGTCCTTACCAGGCCTGACTGTAGCAATGGAGAGAACCCAGGATCGTACCAGCTGATGTTCCAGGAAAGGCTGGGCTGCTGAAGGTAAAACGGCTGCTGTGGATACTGGCTGGAACCAGACTGTTGTTGGTACGGAGTGGATACTGGCTGGAACCAGTTAAATAATAAACGAACTTGAGAGCGATGAAATAATAATGAAGTTTGGAGTTTGAGAGCGGTGAAATAATAATACCGGTGGAGAGTGGTAAACTGCAGAAAGGACACCGGCCCTTTAAGAGAAGCTGTACACTGCTGGAAGCTGGGCTGGAAGCAGGTGATTGATAATGAAGTTTGGAGTTTGAGAGCGGTGAAATAATAATACTGGTGGAGAGTGGTAAACTGCAGAAAGGACACCGGCCCTTTAAGAGAAGCTGTACACTGCTGGAAGCTGGGCTGGAAGCAGGTGATTGATAATGAAACAGGTGAGTCCAGAATGGATCGGAGAGTCAGGCTACACCGCAGATGGAATGCTGGTGCGGGTCTCTATAGCAGAAGTCTGGAGACAGGAGCTGGAACCTGGAAGACAACCACAGGAGACAGACAAACTGGAACTAGGTTAGACAACCAAAGCACTGACGCCTTCCTTGCTCAGGCACAACCTATTTATACCTGCAGCAAGGAAGGCATTGGCTAGGCAATTATGCAAATTAATAATACTGACAACGGATTGGTAGGAATGATCAGCTGACAGAATCCAAGATGGCTGCGCCCATGCAGACACTTGGAGGGAAGTTTGGATTGTAATCCATGTGGTCTGGAAAACAGTAATGGCGGCACCGGCCACCGGAGACAGGAGACGCCAGGCTGACAGATGCACATCCGACCACGCGGACACAGCGGAGGCCGCGGCTGACGTAATCGCCACTCTGAATGCAGAAGCTCAGGGACGGCGGCGGAGGCCGCGGGAGACGCCATGCCAGATGTATAAGGCGTTACTGTGACTGCGTCCAGAGAGACAGGAGAGGATGCGGGAATGTGCACATCAGGATAACAGATGGGATCCGGTCCTGGAGCGCTGAGCCAGCCTTAGGAGGCATCTGATAGGTAAGAAATGGCGTCCAGATACCCGGATCGTGACAAGGAGCTTCTGATCCTGCTTAGGTGGCGGGACTGGCTATTTGCTACGAACTCGGAGAAGCGGCGGGCTTACAATAAAGCCCGTCGTGAGATCCGAGCAAAATATGGCCAGTCCCGCAGCCTAAGGTCACTCCAGAGGAAGTGGAGTGATCTGGTCACCAGGGAGCCCAGGAAACTGGAATTACTGCGGCTGTCCCTGAGGAGTAAGTACAGTCCAGTACTGCACATTATTACTCATGTATTTAAGTAATGTACATTTCTCTAATGTCCTAGAGGATGCTGGGGACCATTTAGTACCATGGGGTATAGACAGGTCTGTAGGAGCAAACGGCACTAAATGACTTTAAACGTGTGGGCTGGCCCCTCCCTCTATGCCCCTCCTCCAGACGTCAGTTTAGAAATTGTGCCCGAAGGAATCTGTTTGGATGGGCAACCATGTTAAGGTCGACAGTCATTAGGTTGACCACTATTTGTCGACAGTGACATGGTTGACATGGACTCATGGTTGACACATGAAAATGGTCGACATGACAGGTCAGCATATGAAAAGGTAGACATGTTTTTTTTTTTAAATAGATTTTTAACTTTTTCATGCTTTACTATACACGTGGAGTACAATTTGAAATAGTAACCTGTGCCGAGCACAGCGGTAGCGGAGCGAGGCACCTTGCCCGCCGCATTACGAGCGAAGCAAGCCATGCAAGGAGATGCGGTACACTAATTCGGGTTCCCCGTCACTTTACGACCCCCGACCCCGTCACTTTGGGGTCGACAATACTTAGGTCGACAGTGTCTAGGTTGACCACAATTGGTCGATAGTAAGTAGGTCAACAGGGTGTCTAGGTCATCAGGGCCTCTTGGTAGACGTACTATATCGACATGACAAAAGGTTGACATGCATTTTTCTAAAATGTTTTCATTTTTGAACTTTTTCATATTTTACGATCCACATGGGGTACAAATGGGAATAGTGACCAGTATCCGATTATATGGTCAACCATCATTAGGTCAATATTCATTAGGTTGACCACTAATTGGGGTTCCCGGTCACTCTGTGAAAAAAACGATATCCAAAAATGTCAATAGTACCATGTCGACCTATTTTCATGACGACCTAGCACATGTCCACTTATAGACCATGTCCACCTATCAACACTGTCGACCAATAGTGGTCGACATAATGACTGTCAACCTTAGTGTGGTGCACCCAATGACCGTTACCCCGTGTACCTAAGCACCTCCTCAGCCATTATTTACTGTTACAGCATTCAGTATTTGCAGTAATGTACTGTATCTAAGGGCACTGTACGTTCCTTTTTGTACCCAGGGCGTCAGCAGCGGATAAAATTGCGAAGGGCCCAGCAGCAGAGAAGGTGGCGAAGGGCCCGGCACCACTCGTTCGCTGCCATAGCGGGGACCAGCGCCACAAGCAGTAAGTCTTGTACTCTCTTTATTGGGTACTGTTTATACCAGTGGTTCCCAATCGTTTTTGAGTCACGGCACCCCTAGGCCAAAAGTTTCTTATTGAGAAATTTAGAAACAAATAAATAAACAAAAGTAAAATGTGCTTGTACAGTACTGTACTGTATGTCATCCTTAGGTTTAATTACTGTATGTGGTGAGGGACAGGATTCACTTCTGATTGCACAAATACTGTACTGTAATTTATGATTGGAAGACCCCAGCACTGATTTTGCCTATTACAGTGACAATAAATATTTGAATTGGTTCTTGATCACCCCTGCAAGCGTCTATTTTTATTTTTGAGATTTACCAGTGTCTGTAAAACTGATTATAGATGTGCTAAATTTAGCACATCTACGATCTGATCTGAATTAGGCCCCAGGTGCGATTTGCACCTTGTGAAATGTACAGTAAACCATGAGGGTATGAATGCTTTTGCTTGATTACTGCTGTGGACAATGGTAATGCTGTGGCCAATGGATGTTACCTAAAGTAACCTTACTTAATCTGATTGTGTGGCCTGGAATCCATTGTGTGGGGAAGAATGAGGGGGTTGTATGGCCTGACATCTGATACTGGCTGTATCTACCCAACAGCAAATACACAGGTTATCTGATCAGTCACATGGGGGAAACATTATTTTACAAACTATAACACAATAACCAATACATTCATATATATACATCGAAAACATAACTGTACCCTTGTAACAATAACATCATACAATATAATACAATATTGCCTAGTACATAGCCAAATACAAATCAACAATCAGTGTAGTCCATGGGTAAGACCAGGGCTAGGGAAGTAGCTGCGTGTCTTTTACCACTGTGTGACACAACGCGCCGCCTGTGTTGTCATAAGTACAGTATTTTGTCTCTCTGTCTCCATCTCCTCATCTCCTCCCACCCTGCCTCATCTATCCTATTGAAAATTGTGCTGCCATTTTTTTTCAACAGTCCAGCAGTAGGAAGCCAGGCCAGCCAGCCCCTCGGGCGCTAGCACGGACAGTGGTGGGTAGACCAACCCAGAAAGAACCCTGTACTGTGCCTCCTGCTCCTCGAATGAGGAGGTGGCAGCAGCACTACCTCCTGCATACACCAGGCCTCCCCCAGGCTGTAAGTACTGCACTGTAATGTACATGTTCTGTTGTTAATGATGATTTACAGTATGATGACCCTGTGAATTTTTATCTTCCCTCAAGTGGCTCAGTGTTGATAGTGTGATAGTATACGTAGTACTGTACATACTGTACAACATACAGTAATACTGTAGTTGTCAAGCAATCTCACTGCTGGTCTTCCCCTGTCTTTCTGTATGGATACTGTAGAGTACTGCACCTTTCTACGCATGGTGTCCAAAGTAGAGTAGGATAGCTACATTACCGTACTGTAGGAGAACACAGATTCAGGAGCCTTGGCTGCCGGACCGCGAGCTCTGATTGGCTCACGGGCTGGCGCCGAATTGAAAGTAGACACAGAGGGGCAGGAGAGGCGCACACTGCACACTCTCCTCCCCTCCCCTCAAGAAGCAGCGACAGCAGCTCGTCCGAATGTCAATCTGTGCTAAATCAGTGGCAGCTCCGCCTGCAGCCCTGCACCTCCAAGCCACCATGGGGGCTGCGGGGTTAGTAGTTACGCCACTGATTACATGACAGTAAACATAATTTCTCTGACGTCCTAGTGGATGCTGGGGACTCCGTAAGGACCATGGGGAATAGCAGCTCCGCAGGAGACTGGGCACATCTAAAGAAAGATTTAGGACTATCTGGTGTGCACTGGCTCCTCCCCCTATGACCCTCCTCCAGACCTCAGTTAGATTTCTGTGCCCGGCCGAGCTGGATGCACACTAGGGGCTCTCCTGAGCTCCTAGAAAGAAAGTATAGTTTAGGTTTTTTATTTTACAGTGAGACCTGCTGGCAACAGGCTCACTGCAACGAGGGACTAAGGGGAGAAGAAGCGAACCTACCTAAGTGGTGGTAGCTTGGGCTTCTTAGGCTACTGGACACCATTAGCTCCAGAGGGATCGACCGCAGGAACCGGCCTTGGTGTTCGTTCCCGGAGCCGCGCCGAGGTCCCCCTTACAGAGCCAGAAGCAAGAAGTGTCCGGAAAATCGGCGGCTGAAGACTTCTGTCTTCTCCAAAGTAGTGCACAGCACTGCAGCTGTGCGCCATTGCTCCTCATGCACACCACACACTTCGGTCACTGATGGGTGCAGAGCGCTGGGGGGGGGCGCCCTGAGCAGCAATATTAACACCTTGGCTGGCAAAACTGACACCATATATAGCCCTAGAGGTTATATAGGTGTAAATTACCCCTGCCAGAATTACACAAACAGCGGGAGAAAGCCCGCCGAAAAAGGGGCGGGGCCATCTCCCTCAGCACACTGGCGCCATTTTCCCTCACAGCTCCGCTGGAAGGATCGCTCCCTGGCTCTCCCCTGCAGTCCTGCACTACAGAAAGGGTAAAAAAGAGAGGGGGGGCAATAAATTTAGGCGCAATATATATAATACAAGCAGCTATAGGGGAAAACACTCTGTATAGTGATATCCCTCTGTTATATAGCGCTCTGGTGTGTGCTGGCATACTCTCCCTCTGTCTCCCCAAAGGGCTTTGTGGGGTCCTGTCCTCTGTCAGAGCATTCCCTCTGTGTGTGCTGTGTGTCGGTACTGCTGTGTCGACATGTATGATGAGGAAAATGATGTGGAGGCAGAGCAAATGCCTGTAAATGTGATGTCACCCCCTGCGGGGTCGACACCTGTGTGGATGGACTTATGGAAGGAATTACGTGACAGTGTCAGCTCCTTACATAAAAGGTTTGACGACATAGGACAGCCGGCTACTCAGCTTGTGCCTGTCCAAGCGTCTCAAATGTCATCAGGGGCTTTAAAACGCCCGCTACCTCAGATGGCAGACACAGATGTTGACACGGATACCGACTCCAGTGTCGACGACGATGAGACTAGTGTACCTTCCAATAGGGCCACCCGTTACATGATTGAGGCAATGAAAAATGTATTACACATTTCTGATAGTACCCCAGGTACCACAAAAAAGGGTATTATGTTTGGTGAGAAAAAACTACCAGTAGTTTTTCCTGCATCTGAGGAATTAAATGAGGTGTGTGAGGAAGCGTGGACTTCCCCCGATAAAAAAATTGATAATTTCTAAACGGTTATTGGCAGCGTACCCTTTCCCGCTAGAGGATAGGTCACGTTGGGAAACACCCCCTAGGGTAGATAAAGCGCTTACACGTTTATCAAAAAAGGTGGCACTACCGTCTCCGTATACGGCCTCCCTAAAGTATCCTGCTGATAGAAAACAGGAGGCTACCCTAAAAGCTATATATACACACACGGGCATTATATTGCGACCAGCGATTGCATCGGCATGGATGTGCAGTGCTGCTGCTGCGTGGTCAGATTCCCTGTCGCATAATATTGATACTCTGGATAGGGACAATATTTTGCTGACAATAGAGCATATAAAAGACGCTGTCTTATACATGCGTGATGCACAGAGGAATATATTTGCCGGCTGGCATCAAAAATAAGCGCAATGTCCATTGCCGCCAGAAGGGGGTTATGGACTCGGCAGTGGTCAGGTGATGCCGATTCAAAAAGGCACATGGAAGTTTTGCCTTATAGGGGGGTGGAACTGTTTGGGGATGGTCTTTCAGACCTCGTTTCCACAGCTACGGCAGGGAAATCGACATTTTTGCCACAGGCTACCCCACAACAAAAGAAAGCACCGTATTATCAAGAACAGTCCTTTCGGCCCCATAAACACAAGAGGGCTCGAGGCGCATCCTTTCTGCCGAGAGGCAAAGGTAGAGGGAAAAAGCTGCAGCACACAGCCAGTTCCCAAGAGCAGAAGTCCTCCCCCGCGTCCGGTAAGTCCACAGCATGACGCTGGGGCTTCACAGGCGGACCCGGGTACGGTGGGGGCCCGTCTCAGAAATTTCAGCACACAGTGGGCTCTCTCACAGGTGGATCCCTGGATCCTTCAAGTAGTATCTCAGGGGTACAGGCTGGAATTCGAGACGTCTCCCCCCCACCGTTTTCTAAAATCTGCCTTTACCAGCAACTCCCTCTGCTAGGGAGGCAGTGTTGGTGGCTATCCAAAAACTGTATTCACAGCAAGTGATTGTCAAGGTACCCCTCCTTCAACAAGGAAAGGGTTACTATTCCACAATGTTTGTGGTACCGAAACCGGACGGTTCGGTGAGACCCATCTTAAATTTAAAATCCTTGAACACGTATATCAGAAAGTTCAAGTTCAAGATGAAATCGCTCAGGGCGGTTATTGCGAGCCTGGACGAGGGGGATTACATGGTTTCTCTGGACATCAAGGATGCCTACCTGCATGTCCCCATTTACCCTCCTCACCAGGAGTACCTCAGGTTTGTGGTACAGGACTGTCACTATCAGTTCCAGACGCTGCCGTTTGGGTTATCCACGGCACCGAGGGTCTTTACCAAGGTAATGGCCGAAATGATGATACTCCTTCGGAAGAAGGGGGTTTTAATTATCCCGTACTTGGACGATCTCCTGATAAAGGCGAGGTCCAAGGAACAGTTGTTAGTGGGGGTAGCACTTTCTCGGGAAGTGCTGCAGCAGCACGGCTGGATTCTCAATATCCCAAAGTCACAGCTGGTCCCGACGACACGTCTTCTGTTCCTGGGAATGATTCTGGACACAGACCAGAAAAAAGTGTTTCTTCCAGTGGAAAAAGCCGAGGAGTTGTCATCTCTAGTCAGAAACCTCCTAAAACCAGGACAGGTGTCGGTACATCAATGCATGCGAGTCCTGGGAAAAATGGTAGCTTCATACGAAGCAATTCCATTCGGAAGGTTCCACGCAAGGATTTTCCAGTGGGACCTGTTGGACCAGTGGTCCGGGTCGCATCTCCAGATGCAGCAGCGGATAACCCTGTCAGCAAGGACCAGGGTGTCACTACTGTGGTGGCTGCAGAGGACTCATCTCCTAGAGGGACGCAGATTCGGAATACAGGACTGGGTCCTGGTGACCACGGATGCCAGCCTTCGGGGCTGGGGAGCGGTCACACAAAGAAGAAATTTCCAGGGACTGTGGTCAAATCAGGAGATTTCACTTCACATAAATATTCTGGAGCTAAGAGCCATTTACAATGCCCTAAGCCAAGCAAGACCCCTGCTTCAAAACCAGCCGGTACTGATCCAATCAGACAACATCACGGCGGTCGCCCATGTAAACAGGCAGGGCGGCACAAGAAGCAGAAGGGCAATGGCAGAAGCCACAAGGATTCTCCGATGGGCGGAAAATCACGTGTTAGCACTGGCAGCAGTGTTCATTCCGGGAGTGGACAACTGGGAAGCAGACTTCCTCAGCAGGCACGACCTCCACCCGGGAGAATGGGGACTTCATCCAGAAGTCTTCCAAATGCTGGTAAACCGTTGGGAAAGACCACAGGTGGACATGATGGCGTCCCGCCTCAACAAAAAGCTAAAAAGATATTGCGCCAGGTCAAGGGACCCTCAGGCGATCGCTGTGGACGCTCTAGTAACACCGTGGGTGTACCAGTCGGTTTATGTGTTTCCTCCTCTGCCTCTCATTCCCAAGGTACTGAGAATAATACGAAGGGGAGGAGTGAGAACTATACTCGTGGTTCCGGATTGGCCAAGAAGGGCTTGGTACCCGGAACTTCAAGAGATGCTTTCAGAGGACCCATGGCCTCTGCCGCTAAGGCGGGACCTGCTGCAGCAGGGGCCCTGCCTGTTCCAAGACTTACCGCGGCTGCGTTTGACGGCATGGCGGTTGAACACCGGATCCTGAAGGAAAAAGGCATTCCGGAAGAAGTCATCCCTACCCTGATCAAAGCCAGGAAGGATGTCACTGCAAAACATTATCACCGCATTTGGCGGAAATATGTTGCTTGGTGTGAGGCCAGGAAGGCCCCAACGGAGGAATTTCAACTGGGTCGATTCCTGCATTTCCTGCAAGCAGGGGTGACGTTGGGCCTCAAATTGGGGTCCATTAAGGTCCAGATTTCGGCTCTGTCGATTTTCTTCCAGAAAGAACTGGCTTCACTGCCTGAAGTTCAGAAATTTGTCAAAGGAGTTCTGCATATTCAGCCTCCTTTTGTGCCCCCAGTGGCACCTTGGGATCTCAATGTGGTTTTGGAGTTCCTGAAATCACATTGGTTTGAGCCACTTAAAACCGTGGATTTGAAATATCTCACGTGGAAAGTGGTCATGCTGTTGGCCCTGGCTTCGGCCAGGCGTGTATCAGAATTGGCGGCTTTGTCTTGTAAAAGCCCTTATTTGATTTTCCATATGGATAGGGCAGACTTGAGGACTCGTCCTCAGTTTCTCCCGAAGGTGGTATCAGCTTTTCACTTGAACCAACCTATTGTGGTGCCTGCGGCTACTAGGGACTTGGAGGATTCCAAGTTACTGGACGTAGTCAGGGCCCTGAAAATTTATGTTTCCAGGACGGCTAGTGTCAGGAAAACTGACTCGCTGTTTATCCTGTATGCACCCAACAAGCTGGGTGCTCCTGCTTCTAAGCAGACTATTGCGCGCTGGATTTGTAGCACTATTCAGCTTGCACATTATGCGGTAGGACTACCGCAGCCTAAATCTGTAAAAGCCCATTCCACAAGGAAGGTGGGCTCATCTTGGGCGGCTGCCCGAGGGGTCTCCTCACTGCAACTTTGCCGAGCGGCTACTTGGACAGGGTCTAACACTTTTGCTAAGTTTTACAAATTTGATACCCTATGGACAAAAGAGTGAGTGATTTGCCCTGCGCTTATCTATTAAAACATGTATACATATTCCACCTCAGTGAAGAGAATACAGTATTCCACACACATAAAGAATCAAAAAATAGGTACTAAGCTTTTATTGTGCAGGTGATACGAATTCCTATCGCAGCTTTTCCACAGTGTTGTAGGCCCACTCTTTTTTGCGATTAAACCTAAAACAACATAAGCGCTCCTCTCCACAATTGCTCAAAAAAGCATAGGGAAAATGAGCACAAAAGAAGACAATAATAGTGCAGCGTTCTCTAAACCAGGGACACCAGCTTTAATCGAGTGCACTTACAGCATATGAGTTTTGCAACAGCATATAGAAATCCTTTCAAGGTGGACCCAACTGTAAAGGACGTCAGACTAGCCAACGATTCTTCTTAATAGTGGTAAAAACGTCTTCTTAGTGCTGCAATCTGCAATAAAATATGCGCTCCCCTCGATTTGCATAGGGAGGATGAGCACAATAATAGAAATAATAGTGCAGCGTTCCTTACTGTAAAAACACTCACTTTAATAAAATACACTTACAACAAATGAATTAAAAGATGGCATAAACATCCTATTTAGGGGCAACCACGGCTACACAAAGGACATCTCACGGAGCTGCACTGTTGTTCCCAGAACAGGTGTGAAGATGGTCAGCAAATCCGGATACTGTATTCACCCTCCAGATGAAATGTCCAGCGCCAAGGAATGTCCCCACAGGTAATGCCACTGCTCATACTTAAACGCGTTTTCGGATCCCAGTGGATCCTTCCTCAGAAGTGTAACATGAGCAGTTCACCGTTCCTTTTAACACAGCCTAAATGACTGAAATTGCAGACACCTGAATTCACGTTCCGTGAATACCGGAAATGACGTCAGTCCGGATGCGGCACCTTGCGTTCCATGCGTGCGGTCCACAGTCAGATAATTTCCTTTTTCCCTCCAAATGCGGAAGTGATGAATCCGGAAGTGGCTAACGCGATTTGCGTTCCACAGACAGACATCACGGATCTAGGAAATAACTGGCACCAATCACGTTCCACATATGTTTCATTATTTAGTCCCGAATCCAATCATTATAATAATGAATAATACTAGAAAAATATAAACATTTGAACAAAGTAAAAAAACGGTATAAAAAGTACATTAGCTAATCATCCAATAAAAAACGGGGTGTCATTACACATTTAATTAATGGTCTAAAACATCATCCAGTAGAAAGTGTAGTTAAAAACAAAAAGAATTTAGCAGAAAAATCAGGTTAAAAAGCACTTCAATTCAAATTCACTGTTCAGACCATGGGGGATCAAGGTTTTCAATTTATAGATCCACCGCATTTCTGCTTGTGACAATCTTAATTCTACATCTCTGGTCCTATTCTTTGGTAATACTTGTTCAATACCATAAAAGTTTGTAAAATGACATTCATTTTTGTCATGTACCCTTTTAAAATGAGCTGATACGGTATGCGTATCGAGCCCTTTTCTGGTATTGTAGATATGTTCAGCAAGACGAACCTTTAATGCTCTCGAGGTCTTGCCGACATATCGTAATCCACAACTGCACTCTAGGACATAAATAATGTTTCTAGAGTGGCAAGTAATAAACTGATTAATAAAAAAGATATTTTCATTAACAGTGAATTGAGTGAATTTAGTAGTGCTACTCTTAACAGTACGACACATAAGGCAGGCCCCACACCTGTGAAAGCCCTTTGTACGGATACTTTGTCGAACCTCTGTGTCTAAACTGCTGTGTACTAATTGATCTTTCAATGCCGGTGCCCTTCTATAAATAAAAGTGGGTCTTAAAGGTAAACTGTCAGATAAGATTGGGTCCTGCAATAATAATTTCCAATTATTCCTAAAGACTTTTTCAATATCTTTGAACCTATTATTAAACTGACTAACAAATGCCCATTTAAATTTATCCCTAGTTGAATCAGTTTTTTCTTTTTCTTTAGTTTTAAGGAGGTCTTCTCTTTTAACACAATCTATTTTAGATCTCGCTTTTGCTACAGTGGATTGTGAATAACCTTTTTGAAGGAACCGACCCGACATTTCATCTAATTGTTGTTGACATACTAAGTCATCTGTGCAATTCCTTTTAACTCGTGAGAACTGGCCATAAGGAATTCCGTCCAGCCAGTTCTCATGGTGAAGACTGGATCTCTCGATGAAGCTATTTGAGTCGGTTCATTTTCTATAAGTTCTAGTCTTCAAGACAGAATCTTCAATATAAATCAATAAATCAAGAAAATGGATCTCAGTAGCACTTGATTCAAAAGTTAATTTAATATTCATAGTGTTACTATTAAGGCTATTTTTGAACAATTCCAGGCAAGCTTCTCCTCCCCTCCATACACATAAAATATCGTCAATAAAACGATGCCAGGATACCAGGCCCGCCACCAAACCACCATTTTGCCAAATATGGTGGTCTTCCCAGTATGCCATAAACAAATTGGCGTAACTGGGGGCGAACCTGGTACCCATGGCTGTACCAACCACCTGTATGTAGAAATTGTTGTTAAAACTGAAATAATTATTCAACAAAATAAATTTGATTCCTTCTAAGATAAACTCATTCACAGGTGTACTTAGGTCACTTTTGTCCAAAAAATAAGAAACGGCCAATAGACCACTTTCCATCTCTATAACAGTGTATAACGTACTCACGTCTGCACTACATAAATATAAACCTGTTTCCCATTCCAATGTATTCAACTGTCTTAATACATCGCCTGTATCTTTTAAATAAGCCTTTGTCTGGCAAACCAATGGCTGGAGATAAAAATCAATAAGGGCGGACAAATTTGAAGTAAGGCTATTACAGCCCGATATTATAGGGCGTCCAGGGGGGTTTTCACAATTTTTGTGGACCTTGGGTAAGGTATATATAGTTGGAATTGATGGGTTTTTTATATTAACAAATTCAAATTCCTTTTGTGTGATGACACCATTTTCTAAAGCTTTTTTAGTTAGATCCAATAAAGCTTTCTCTATCTTAGTAGTAGGGTCACTCTTTAATTTCTTATAAGTAACTCCATCATTCAGTTGTTTCAGGATCTCCTCTATATATTTGTCCCTATCCATTAGCACAACCCCTCCCCCCTTATCGGCAGGTTAATTAAATTAAGACGTCTGTTCACTGCTTTCTTCTTTAGCAAACAGACGTCTTAATTTAACCAACAAAGAATTTAGAGCAATTAAATCACTGAAAGATGATTTAGAATTGGTAATTAAACCTGCCGATAAGGGGGGAGGGGTTGTGCTAATGGATAGGGACAAATATATAGAGGAGATCCTGAAACAACTGAATGATGGAGTTACTTATAAGAAATTAAAGAGTGACCCTACTACTAAGATAGAGAAAGCTTTATTGGATCTAACTAAAAAAGCTTTAGAAAATGGTGTCATCACACAAAAGGAATTTGAATTTGTTAATATAAAAAACCCATCAATACCAACTATATATACCTTACCCAAGGTCCACAAAAATTGTGAAAACCCCCCTGGACGCCCTATAATATCGGGGTGTAATAGCCTTACTTCAAATTTGTCCGCCCTTATTGATTTTTATCTCCAGCCATTGGTTTGCCAGACAAAGGCTTATTTAAAAGATACAGGCGATGTATTAAGACAGTTGAATACATTGGAATGGGAAACAGGTTTATATTTATGTAGTGCAGACGTGAGTACGTTATACACTGTTATAGAGATGGAAAGTGGTCTATTGGCCGTTTCTTATTTTTTGGACAAAAGTGACCTAAGTACACCTGTGAAGGAGTTTATCTTAGAAGGAAACAAATTTATTTTGATGAATAATTATTTCAGTTTTAACAACAATTTCTACATACAGGTGGTTGGTACAGCCATGGGTACCAGGTTCGCCCCCAGTTACGCCAATTTGTTTATGGCGTACTGGGAAGACCACCATATTTGGCAAAATGGTGGTTTGGTGGCGGGCCTGGTATCCTGGCATCGTTTTATTGACAATATTTTATTTGTATGGAGGGGAGGAGAAGCTTGCCTGGAATTGTTCAAAAATAGCCTTAATAGTAACACTATGAATATTAAATTAACTTTTGAATCAAGTGCTACTGAGATCCATTTTCTTGATTTATTGATTTATATTGAAGATTCTGTCTTGAAGACTAGAACTTATAGAAAATGAACCGACTCAAATAGCTTCATCGAGAGATCCAGTCTTCACCATGAGAACTGGCTGGACGGAATTCCTTATGGCCAGTTCTCACGAGTTAAAAGGAATTGCACAGATGACTTAGTATGTCAACAACAATTAGATGAAATGTCGGGTCGGTTCCTTCAAAAAGGTTATTCACAATCCACTGTAGCAAAAGCGAGATCTAAAATAGATTGTATTAAAAGAGAAGACCTCCTTAAAACTAAAGAAAAAGAAAAAACTGATTCAACTAGGGATAAATTTAAATGGGCATTTGTTAGTCAGTTTAATAATAGGTTCAAAGATATTGAAAAAGTCTTTAGGAATAATTGGAAATTATTATTGCAGGACCCAATCTTATCTGACAGTTTACCTTTAAGACCCACTTTTATTTATAGAAGGGCACCGGCATTGAAAGATCAATTAGTACACAGCAGTTTAGACACAGAGGTTCGATAAAGTATCCGTACAAAGGGCTTTCACAGGTGTGGGGCCTGCCTTATGTGTCGTACTGTTAAGAGTAGCACTACTAAATTCACTCAATTCACTGTTAATGAAAATATCTTTTTGATTAATCAGTTTATTACTTGCCACTCTAGAAACATTTTTTATTGAAGTGCTTTTTAACCTGATTTTTCTGCTAAATTCTTTTTGTTTTTAACTACACTTTCTACTGGATGATGTTTTAGACCATTAATTAAATGTGTAATGACACCCCGTTTTTTATTGGATGATTAGCTAATGTACTTTTTATCCCGTTTTTTTACTTTGTTCAAATGTTTATATTTGTCTAGTATTATTCATTATTATAATGATTGGATTCGGGACTAAATAATGAAACATATGTGGTACGTGATTGGTGCCAGTTATTTCCTGGATCCGTGATGTCTGTCTGTGGAACGCAAATCGCGTTAGCCACTTCCGGATTCGTCACTTCCGCATTTGGAGGGAAAAAGGAAATTATCTGACTGTGGACCGCACGCATGGAACGCAAGGTGCCGCATCCGGACTGACGTCATTTCCGGTATTCACGGAACGTGAATTCAGGTGTCTGCAATTTCAGTCATTTAGGCTGTGTTAAAAGGAACGGTGAACTGCTCATGTTACACTTCTGAGGAAGGATCCACTGGGATCCGAAAACGCGTTTAAGTATGAGCAGTGGCATTACCTGTGGGGACATTCCTTGGCGCTGGACATTTCATCTGGAGGGTGAATACAGTATCCGGATTTGCTGACCATCTTCACACCTGTTCTGGGAACAACAGTGCAGCTCCGTAAGATGTCCTTTGTGTAGCCGTGGTTGCCCCTAAATAGGATGTTTATGCCATCTTTTAATTCATTTGTTGTAAGTGTATTTTATTAAAGTGAGTGTTTTTACAGTAAAGAACGCTGCACTATTATTTCTATTATTGTGCTCATCCCCCCTATGCAAATCGAGGGGAGCGCATATTTTATTGCAGATTGCAGCACTAAGAAGACGTTTTTACCACTATTAAGAAGAATCGTTGGCTAGTCTGACGTCCTTTACAGTTGGGTCCACCTTGAAAGGATTTCTATATGCTGTTGCAAAACTCATATGCTGTAAGTGCACTCGATTAAAGCTGGTGTCCCTGGTTTAGAGAACGCTGCACTATTAATGTCTTCTTTTGTGCTCATTTTCCCTATGCTTTTTTGAGCAATTGTGGAGAGGAGCGCTTATGTTGTTTTAGGTTTAATCGCAAAAAAGAGTGGGCCTACAACACTGTGGAAAAGCTGCGATAGGAATTCGTATCACCTGCACAATAAAAGCTTAGTACCTATTTTTTGATTCTTTATGTGTGTGGAATACTGTATTCTCTTCACTGAGGTGGAATATGTATACATGTTTTAATAGATAAGCGCAGGGCAAATCACTCACTCTTTTGTCCATATTGTATTTTTGGTGGTTGATGAACACCATTTGAGTTGATTCCCAGCTGCTCTATATGTTATTAACAGCGCACATTGGTGGCTAATTGTTTTTGAAATTTGATACCCTGGCTGAGGAGGACCTTGAGTTTGCTCATTCGGTGCTGCAGAGTCATCCGCACTCTCCCGCCCGTTTGGGAGCTTTGGTATAATCCCCATGGTCCTTACGGAGTCCCCAGCATCCACTAGGACGTCAGAGAAAATAAGAATTTACTCACCGTTAATTCTATTTCTCGTAGTCCGTAGTGGATGCTGGGCGCCCATCCCAAGTGCGGATTGTCTGCAATACTTGTAAATAGTTATTATTAACTAATCGGGTTATTGTTGGGAGCCATCTGTTCAGAGGCTCCATTGTTATCATACTGTTAACTGGGTTATTATCACAAGTTGTACGGTGTGATTGGTGTGACTGGTATGAGTCTTACCCGGGATTCAAAATCCTTCCTTATTGTGTCAGCTCTTCCGGGCACAGTATCTTAACTGAGGTCTGGAGGAGGGTCATAGGGGGAGGAGCCAGTGCACACCAGATAGTCCTAAATCTTTCTTTAGATGTGCCCAGTCTCCTGCGGAGCCGCTATTCCCCATGGTCCTTACGGAGTCCCCAGCATCCACTACGGACTACGAGAAATAGAATTACCGGTGAGTAAATTGTTATTTTCTCTGACTTCCTAGTGGATGCTGGGTACTCCGTAAGGACCATGGGAATAGACGGGCTCCGCAGGAGACTGGGTACTATATCTGGTGTGCACTGGCTCCTCCCTCTATGCCCCTCCTCCAGACCTCAGTTAGAATCTGTGCCCGGCCTGAGCTGGTTGCACTCTAGGGGCTCTCCTGAGCTTCTAGTAAAGAAAGTATTTGTTAGGTTTTTTATTTTCAGTGAGATCTGCTGGCAACAGACTCACTGCTACGAGGGACTGAGGGGAGAGAAGCAAACCTACCTGCTTGCAGCTAGCTTGTGCTTCTTAGGCTACTGGACACCATTAGCTCCAGAGGGATCGACACAGGGCCCGACCTCGATCGTCCGTTCCGGGTCTCCAGCATCAATAATCTTCTTACTGTACTTTATTGGTGTTCACATGTGCTGCTGTATGATATTTTATAGTATTTCTGTATGCTGTACTGTATTACTATCATTTCGGAAAGTGACCGAACATTTCTGTATCCACAGTACATTCCCCCATACTACCAGAGGAGGAATCTGAGGAGTGGCCCGACACTCCTGCACTACCATGTAAGAACTACTGTACTATACATTACTGACTGTACTGTATTCAACTTTTAAGAATACTGTCTCTACACTACAGTACACAGTGGGGGATTTACAGTATAACAAGTTAACCAAAGAATCTGCTTAGGGCCCTGTAGATCTCATTTTGTTTAGGGCCCCATGAGATCTACGGTAGAATACTAAACCTAGACCCCCGAGTTCTAAACTGTACTGTACCTTCTTTACTGTGATTTAAATAAAACACCACATGTGCAGTGTACATTATTAAACTGACAGTGCACTTATTTCCCCAGCAATGCCTGCTCCATCATTTTCGGTGGTGACATCGGGCTCATCCACCCCAACTTCGCTGACCCATTCACCGGGACCGGCGGACCCGGCTCGTCCCGGTAAGACACTTTTTGTTAAGTTAAGGCTCATTTCACCACTGTTTCTAACCTTATTCCCCACCCTGTGCCTAATGTCATTTTACATGCATACTATTCAAAAACTCAACCTGTATTAATGCTCTAATACTGTCCATGTTTTTTTATTTTTTACAGTGCTACTCCGGAGAATCCGACAGTTGCTGTCAATAGCAAACAGATTATTTTATAGAATTGTTGAGAATTTGTAAAATTTATTTATTTTGTTTTGTTTTTGTTTAATATAATAATAATTTGGATTTGGCGGTGTGCAAATTTATTCCTCTCTCTCTCTTACATGAAGCAGGGCTAAGCAGGGCAGCGAGATCTAGCATGCCGGCCAAACTCCATATGCAGTAACCTCTTTTAAGAAATGTCATTTACAATATGGCTATCCCTGCCCCCCAGTCAAAACCTGTTTCTGTAGACACTGCTGTTCAATTAGCAGCAGTTGAATGTGTATTCAGAGTAAAGTGGATTAACTCTATTGTTTAGAAATCTAGTGTCTGCAGAAATGGTGTTTGACTGGGGGGAGGGACAGCCATACAATACTGTGTATGTTATACTGTAAATGACATTTCTTAGCAAAGAGAAAGCCCTCCTTGAGATACATTTCTCTGTGAGTGAAAATTTGCACCAGCAAATCAGCTCATAACTGTCCATTTTCAAAAACAGTCTGTACCATGACAGTTAGGAGCTGATTGGCAATGGCTGAAACATTACTTACCGAGTAACAATGCAGTGCTCAACTAAACAAAGTGGTACTGAACCAATTAACAGCAGGAAAACGAAGCGCTGGGCAGGCGCCCAGCATCCTCTACGGACTACGAGAAAATGATTTACCGGTAGGTACCAAAATCTTGTTCGTCCGAAAGGTTTCGTCACTGAGGGGGCAAGCCCAGCGCGATGTGCATGCGGGGGGAGACGGGGGTGCTGCTCATTTCACCAAACGACCTGCTAGATTGGCCTGCATGCAGGCCAATCTAGCACCAGCGATAGCGATGCGCAGAGCTGTGCATCGCTATCGCAGTGGGTGGTACACACGGAGTGATCATGCTTAAAATCTAAGCAATCTAGTCAAATCTAAGTGATCGCTCCGTGAGTACCCCCCTTAAGTCCCACAAAGCAGGGAGACTTGCCAGCAGCATCCTCTAGGATGTTAGAGAAATACAGGCGTTCCGAAACATACAGTATCTGAGTGAGCCTAATGAATAAATGACATGCCGTTTTTGCCTCGCCGGGAGGGTGGGGGGCAAGCAACGCGGGACCCCGTTGAATACGAGAAAGCAACTTCTCCTATAAAACGTGTGAAAAGTCCCATTTTCAGAACCTTCTGGCCCCCTTGTCCGGCATTGAATACCCCCCTTAGTGTACTAAGGTGGAAACTAACACAAATTATAATAACACAAAATAACTGTAAATTATATAAAAACTTTAATAAAAAAACTTGAAGGAAAAAAACACAATATATTTTTTTTTATAAACAACGTAAAATATAAACAAACATTTGTTGGACCACCGCCCTCAGAATGAGGACCAATCGCCGGAGTTGGTCTGTGAAAATAAAAACAATGTACAGTATTAGAACAGTAAGACAGGTTGAGTACTGTACAGTATACTGTACAGCACTTTATCAAAGTTTATGAACAGTATGCATGTAAAATAACATTATTATGACTGTACCCCTAGTGAGGTTGTCCGGGCCATATCGCCCTGGTCCTGGAACTTGGCCGGTACCTGTTTTATGGGAAAAAAGATAAATGACTGTAAATACTGTACTGTACCAGGCCCCCAAGGAACCCTATAAAGCACAGTTTTGGGGAGGCTCAGCCACAGGAGCAGGGATAGGCTAAAAGACAAGGGGAAGCTGAGGCACAGTGGGAGGTGTAGGATAAGAGGCACAGGGTGGGGAATAAGGTTTAGAAACAGTGGTGAAATGAGCCTTAACTTAACAAAAATGTCTTACCAGGACGAGGCGGGTCCGCAAATGCCGGCGGCGGAGGAATTGGTACAGGGGTGCCTGTATTAAACACATTGGCCACAGCATTACCATTGTCCCCAGCAGTAATCAAACAAAAGCATTCATACCCTCATGGTTTACTTTACATTTCACAAGGTGCAAATCGCACCTTGGGCCTAATTCAGATCGTAGATGTGCTAAATTTAGCACATCTACTGTATGATCAGTTTCACAGACACTGGTAAATCTCAAAAATAAAAATAGACGCTTGCAGGGGTGATCAAGAACCAATTCAAATATTTATTGTCACTGTAATAGGCAAAATCAGTGCTGGGGTCTTCCAATCATAGATTACAGTACAGTATTTGGGCAATCAGAAGTGAATCCTGTCCCTCACCACATACAGTAATTAAAACTAAGGATGACATACAGTACAGTACTGTACAAGCACATTTTACTTTTGTTTATTTATTTGTTTCTAAATTTCTCAATAAGAAAAACTTTTGGCCTAGGGGTGCCGTGACTCAAAAATGTTTGGGAACCACTGGTATAAAGAGTACCCAATAAAGAGAGTACAAGACGTACTGCTTGTGGCGCTGGTCCTCGCTATGGCAGCGAACGAGTGGTGCCGGGCCCTTCGCCACCTTCTCTGCTGCTGGGCCCTTCGCCATCTTATCCGCTGCTGACGCCCTGGGTACAAAAAGGAACGTACAGTGCCCTTAGATACAGTACATTACTGCACATACTGAATGCTGTAACAGTAAATAATGGCTGAGGAGGTGCTTAGGTACACGGGGTAACGGTCATTGGGTGCACCACACTAAGGTTGACAGTCATTATGTTATTATGTCGACCACTAATTAGAAGTCTTACTGTAGGACTTAATGTTTAATGGGCATTGTGGTGTGTGGCATAATGTATCACGAACATTGCGGTGTGTCATAATGTGTCACAGGCACTGGTGTTTCTATAATGGGTGCAATGTGTGTAGAGGGGGCCCCCACCACACACAGTGCACCCATTTGGGTAATACTCACCTCTCCGGAGTCCCCCGCCGACGTCACAGGTGCTGTTAAAACTCATTTTCACAGAGTTCTGCGCATCCGCAGTAGAGAAATCTCTGTGAAAATGGCCGCCGTACCATTTTCCCGGAGATCTGTGCATGCGCAGTAGAGTCTGAGCCCTCTACTGCTAGGGGGCACGGTGCACTAATTGGGGTTCCCCGTCACTTTCCGGACAAAACAACACAAAAAAAAAAAACTCATGTCGACCTTCCAACCCTGTCGACCTAGGTACTGTCGACCAATAGTGGTCGACCTAAACATTGTTGACCTAGTTTCTGTCGATTCTATGATCCACACCTATATCATGGGCATTGTAGTATGTAGTATAATGTTTCAGGGGATTGCAGTGTGTGGCATAATGTATAAGGGGCATTGCGGTGTGTGGCATAGGGTATAACGAGCATTGCGGTATGGTGTGTGGCGTCCAGGCATGGTTCCGTTATGAATGGTCGACCATGTTAAGGTCGACAATCATTAGGTCAACCACTATTGGTCGACAGTGACATGGTCAACATGCACTCATGGTCGACACATGGCAATGGTCGACACATGAAAAGGTCAACATGAATGTTTGGACTGTTTTTGGTGTCGTTTTCTTCATAAAGTGACGGAACCCGAATTAGTGTACCGCATCTCCTTTCATGGCTCGCTTCGCTCGCCATGCTGCGAGCAAGGTGCCTCGCTCCGCTACCGCTGTGCTCGGCACAGGTTACTATTCCAAATCGTAGTCCTCGTGTACGGTAAAGCATGAAAAAGTAAAAAAATCTATTTTTAAAAAAAGCCATGTCTACCTTTTCATATGCTGACCTGTCATGTCGACCATTTTCATGTGTCAATCATGAGTCCATGTCGACCATGTCACTGTCGACCACTAGTGGTCGACCTAATGACCTAATGACTGTCGACCTTAACATGGTTGCCCATCCAAACAGATTCCTTCGGGCACAATTTCTAAACTGCCGTCTGGAGGAGGGGCATAGAGGGAGGGGCCAGCCCACACGTTTAAAGTCATTTAGTGCCGATTGCTCCTACAGACCTCTCTATACCCCATGGTACTAAATGGACCCCAGCATCCTCTAGGACATTAGAGAAATGTACATTACTTAAATACATGAGTAATAATGTGCAGTACTGGACTGTACTTACTCCTCAGGGACAGCCGCAGTAATTCCAGTTTCCTGGGCTCCCTGGTGACCAGATCACTCCACTTCCTCTGGAGTGACCTGAGGCTGCGGGACTGGCCATATTTTGCTTGGATCTCACGACGGGCTTTATTGTAAGCCCGCCGCTTCTCCAAGTTCGCAGCAAATGGCCGGTCCCGCCACCTAAGCAGGATCAGAAGCTCCCCTCTGAAGTAGCGTCTCCCTGCCATTTTTTCCTGATGTACAGTAAGACGCCGGATGCAGTCCGCGAACCAAGGATTGAATCTGTAGCCCACAATAAGTGCAAACTGAATTTGCTTCCCCACCGCCTGCAATGTGTTGTACCCATAACGGATTTTATCCGGTGTCTGTGTACAAAACATAATGGAGCCCAGCTGGAAATAATAAACAGACCAAACAAGTGTATTTCTTAAAAAATAATAATAAATAAATAAATCCCCCCCCCCCCCAAAAAAAAAAAAAAATCTCTGGAACACAGGACGCACGCATTGCAAGCGGACACTGTAACCACTATGCCAGTGCTGCACATGTTCTGAGTTGGCACTCCAGGTAAAACTAAATATATGGTGTGTTGTGATGTGTTGTACTATTAACGGATTTTGTCCGGTGTCTGTGTACAAACCATAATGGATGGTCACCAAGATGTCACATTAATGACATAGAGATCCAGTGGCATTGTGCATTACATATTTAGGGCTATTTGAAGCAAATGAACCGGAAATGATGTCCGAAATGTTTAGGCTTCACAATAACAGATATTTTCCCCAATGTAACGACAATATTGATAGTGATCGGGTTAGTGCTTTGTTACAATGAGCTCAGCTGGAAATAATAAACAGACCAAACAAGTGTATTTCTTTAAAAAAAAAATATAAAAATGAATTCACCAAAAAAAAAAAAAAAATCTCTGGTGTCAACAGCAATTCGAACACAGGACGCACGCATTGCAAGCGGACACTGTAACCACTATGGCAGTGCTGAACATGTTCTGAGTTGGCACTCCAGGTAAATATATGATGTGTTGTGATGTGTTGTACTATTAACGAATGTAACGACAATATTGATAGTAAACGGGTTAGTGCTTTGTTACAACGAGCTCAGCAGGAAAGAATAAACAGAAAGAATCCACACAAAAAATAATTCTGGTCCCGCTAGGATTCGAACCCGTCAGCCAATCAGCAGGTAGCGCTACGAAGGGTCCGTTGGCTATTTGAGGCATTCGCCATAGAGTTTAGGAAAAACAACATCTGGTGGACAGAAAGTAGAATGCATGTTACAATTATAACGTGACGTCACATTTACAACGCAACTTATAACGGGAGTTATAGCGCAAGGAGCTGGCGCGAGTTGCATGGCGCCCGCTATGCGGTACGCAGCAACGATTTATCAGGACATATCTGTATATATATATAAAACATACCCAAAGAGACATGAGTATACTGGGTCCTAGAGTCAAAATTATGTCGATTTCTGCTTGACGGGTCCTGTAGAATATGCAATGGACAGATGATGCCGACTTAAGAGGCATATGGAAGGCTGAGGATTGTGTGGAGAAGGGTTCTCGGACCTGGTCTCCACAGCTATAGCTGGTAATTCTGATTTTTTGCCTTATATTCCTGCACTGCCTAGGAAAGCACAACATTATCAAATGCAGCCTTTTGAATAAAGAAACAAGAAAGTCCGAGGTGCGTCCTTTCTTGCCAGAGGCGGGGGCAGAGGAAAGAAGCTGCACAACACAGCTAGTGCCCAGGAACAGAAATCCTCCCCGGCCTCTACAAAATCCACTGCATGTCGCTGGGGCTCCACAGGCGGAGCTAGGCCCGGTGGGGGCACGCCTTCGTAAGTTCAGCCACAAGTGGGTTCACTCCCTGTTAGATCCCTGGGCAATAGATACTATGTCTCAGGGATACAAGCTGGACTTTGAGAAGATGCCCCCTCACCGACGGCCCTGCCGGCTTCCCCCCACGAGAGGGAAACAGTGTTAACTGCAATTCATAAATTGTATCTTCAACAGGTGGTGGTCAAGGTTCCCCTCCTTCAACAAGGAGGGGGTTATTATTTGACCATGTGGTAGTCCCGAAACCGGACGGTTTGGTCGGACCCATATTGAATTTTAAATCCCTGAACATATACCTGAAAGGGTTCAAGTCAAGTTCAAGATGGAATCGCTAAGAGCGGTTATTGCAAGCCTGAAAGGGGGAGATTTTATGGTGACTCGGGACATAAAGGATGCATTCCTTCATGTCCCCATTTATCCACCTCATCAGGCGTACCTCAGAATTGCGGTACGGGATGGTCATTACCAATTTCAGATGTTGCCGTTTGGTTTCTCCATGGCCTTGAGAATATTCACCAAGGTAATGGCGGAAATGATGGTGCTCCTGTGGAAGCAAGGTGTCACTATTATCACGTACTTGAACGATCTCCTCATAAAAGCGAGATCAAGAGAGCAGTGGCTGAACTCTCTATCGGGAGAAAAAGGTTTATCTCCCGATACAGAGAGCTCAGGAGCTCGTGACACTGGTCAGAAATCTATTAAAACTAAAACAGGTGTCAGTGCATCACTGCACTCGAGTCCTGGGAAGGAGGGTGGCATCATACGAGGCCATTCCCTTCGGCAGGTTCCATACCTTCCAATGTTACTTACTGGACAAGTGGTCCGGATCACATCTTCGGATGCATCGGTTAATCACCCTATCCCCCAGAGCAAGGGTGTCTCTCCTGTGGTGACTGCAGAGTGCTCACCTTCTCGAAGGTCGCAGATTCTGCATTCAGGACTGGGTCCTGGTGGCCACGGATGCAAGCCTCCGAGGGTGGGGGGCAGTCACACAGGGAAGAAATTTCCAAGGGCTGTGGTCAAGGCAGGAGACTTGCCTTCACATCAATATGCAAAAAATGGAATTACAAAGTAATTGCCTTTGGCGCTCGTAGTGAGTTGCTTTTCCTATAGCAGCTAATTTAACGGGGTTAGTGAGACCCCCACAACTAAAATACCAATAAACAAGAAATAGCGCTTGGAAACTGGATAAAAATAAACTAACAATTTAATCAAGAATTGAAAATACATGTATACTGTTGCAACAGATATTTAAAACAAAAATAAGTGCAATTGAAATTTAGGGCATAGTATAGCACTGCATGAAGTTTAAAAAGTCCCATATACTTAATATGGATTCAATGCTGTTGGCCGGTACTCAAAAGAACCAGTTCTTCCCCAAAATAAGTGCCACAGTCCAGGAACAATTGTAAGCGAATGATATTATTACCAACTGCAGTTAGAATCGACCTGATTAGCTTGGTTCAAGATGCCACTTGGTCCAATTGATCGCTCAGGTCCCAAATTTTTGCAGATGTTCAAATCGCTGATGGCAGAGTTCCTATATCCGTCTTCTAGGCGTTTGTAGGGGTGTGAAGAATGAGAGTCCAGCCAATCCACCGATGCGTTTCGCTGTTTAGCACAGCTTTCTCAAGGTGATAAGTTGCAGTGACTGAATGCCCTTTATATAGCAGTGCTAATAGCCCATGTGAAACAGGTGTGTCAGATTACAAACTTATAAACAATGTATAAAATAAAATTCTATCCAGTTTCCAAATGAAGTGACAGACTTTGAGACTATAAAAACAATAAAGCGTCTTATTTTTCTAAATGTAAAGTACATTTTTTCTGTGTGTAAACAATATTAATGTAGTTAGGTTCCGGTTTCCGATCACGTGATCGCAGGTTGGTTTCCTGTATTTGGAGCGCAAATCCGCTCTAATTTCCTGTATATGGAACGCAGATTCGTTCCTATTGGTTGGCGCCCGGTCACGTGACCGGCACAGAGCCACACCTCCGATCGGCCCAGCATCCTGTTGCTAGGTGATGGACCGCGCAAAGGACCCTGCCCCAGACACGTAACCGGACGCTCATCATGACATTGTGTCGCACTCATGGTCTTCGTCACTGGATTCATTTTAAAATCACATGACCGTCCGGGCCCATAGTTATATAAACATTTCATACGTTAGATTAAACGGGTGGTCTTCTGTTTGCCGGCGGTCGGGCTCCCGGCGCTCAGTATACCGGCGCCGGGAGCCCGACAGCCGGCATACCGACACTTATTTTCCTTCGTGGGGGTCCACGACCCCCATAGAGGGAGAATAAAATAGTGTGGCGCGCGTAGCGCGCCACCGTGCCCATAGCGTGGCGAGCGCAGCGAGCCCGCAAGGGGCTCATTTGCGCTCGCCAAGCTGTCGGTAAGCCGGCGGTCGGGCTCCCGGCGCCGGGATGCTGGTCGCCGGGAGCCCGACCGCCGGCCAGCCGTAGTGAACCCAGATTAAACAAATATATTATATTTCACAAAAAAACGGACCTTGTAAGATAAACTGAACATAACATCAGTACATAAGTATAATAAATATACAATGTCATATAGATATATCCAAGATAATTTATATTATAAATACGGGGATTGGTGCCATCTTGTGGAGAAAAATAAATATTACACTCTCCACCTAGTTTTTAATCAACATATCCTAAACTTATTTTTATCAGGAGCTCATTTGTTATTTCCTACTCATTTTTAATAATTACATTTTATTTATCCTATATACACAAGATAATATGTGTTATTGTTCCAAAAAAGCACACTGTTTTTAGCATCCCAAGAGAAGAGAATATCCAAATTTTTGGAAAAAGGAGTGTTATTCCACTTCTTAAATAGCTTAGTCTCTGTTAAAAAAAAAAGGGGGGCTATATTTAAAAGAACATACACAGATATGGATATATGAAATCATATCAATAAATAAATAAATATATACAAGAATAAATATATCAACAATAGAACAAAACTAAACTAAAGGACTGCATTCAGCTCAAGTGCCTCGTTAGGCCACTGGGAAAGAGTGTATTTAACTGAAAGGTCCAAAAATTTTTCCTGTCTGCAGAGTCTAGTATACCTATCACCCCCCCCCCTAGTTGTTTTTGGGATGTGTTCTAAACCTGTGATTATTAGGGTAGATGGATCCTTATTATGATAAAGGGCAAAATGTCTAGATACGCTATGTTTTGTTACACCATTTGTAATGTTTCTTCTGTGTTCCATGAATCTTGTTTTTAACATCCTGGTTGTTCTGCCTACGTATTTTAACTGGCAGTCACAGTGCAGGAGATACACAACCCATTTGGTATTGCAGTTGATAAAGCTTTTTATCGAAATATTTTTCCCTTCTATGGGTAAATGAATAATATTAGTTCTATCACAAGTATGGACGCATGTAGTGCATCTTGTTGCTCCACACTTATAAAAACCTTTTATCTTGTTTTTTAACCAAGTGGAACCCTTATCATGTGTATCTCCATTAGGTCTTAATTGGCTTGGTGCCAGTATGGTTTTTAAAGATTTATTTTTCCTAAAAACGAAGTCAGGCTTCAAAGGCAAAATATCACACAGGACCGGATCACACCGCAGCATATGAAAGTTACGTTTAACTGCGGATCTAATCTCATTGGATCTTGAATTAAATTTCGAAATGAAGGCCCATTCTTTATTTATCCCTGTTGATTTGTTTTTATCTTTATCTTTCAAAACTAGTAAAGATTCTCTATCTAAGTCCAATACTTCTCTCATAGCTTGGTCCAACAAATATTGAGGATAATCTTTGTATTGCAATGACTTTATTAGAGTGTCTGCTTGTTTGATGAAAGACTCTATAGTGGAACAATTTCTACGGAGACGTAGCAATTGTCCTTTGGGTATATTGTTCTTCCACGCCACATGGTGTGCACTCCTATAATTCAAAAAGGCGTTACACCCTACTTCTTTAACAAAATTGGAAGTATGAATCTGGCCATTGACAATTTCAATAGTCAAATCCAAGAAGTCAAGTTTAGAGAAACTAGAAGAAGAAGTGAAAACTAAATTATAAGTGTTGGTGTTGAGATAATCAACAAAATTTGTGAAAGAAGAAATATCCCCATCCCAAATAATAAATAGATCGTCTATGTATCGGCCATAGAGGACCAGGCCCGCACCAGGCCCCACCCCCCAGAGGAGCTCCTCCTCCAACTCACCCACATAAAGGTTGGCATAACTAGGTGCGAACCTGGTCCCCATGGCCGTACCCATAATCTGACGATAAAAAGTGTCAGAAAAAAGAAAATAATTATGTGACAGAATAAAAGAAATAGAATCTAGGAGAAACTTCCTGTGTCTCTCGGTGAGGTCTCCATCGCGGTCTAAAACTTTCCTAATAGCCTGAACACCAAGTCCCGGAGGGATGTTGGTGTACAGGCTAACCACATCAAGTGTAGCCATGAGGTAAGAGGGCTTCCAAGATATTTCTTTAATTAATTGTAAAAAATGCATTGTATCACGAACATGAGACCTCAACCTAGAGACACGAGGTTGTAAGTATCTGTCAACATAAGCTGAAAGATAAGAAGTTAAAGAGTTAACACCCGAAACAATGGGACGTCCAGGAGGTGCAGTGAGGGACTTGTGAATTTTGGGTAAGTGATAGAAAATAGGAATAGTCGGAAATGCTGGAAACAAAAATTTAAACTCCTCCTTGGATATGACACCATCGTCTAGTGCATCTGTAAGTAGATGATGCAATTCACTTAAATAGAAAGGAGTGGGATCACCTGGTAAGACATGGTAGAATTGGTTGTCCAATAATTGTCTATGGGCTTCATTTATATAATCAATTTTGTTAAGTATAACTAGGCCTCCGCCTTTATCCGCTTCTTTGATGACTATCGAATTGTCCTCTGTTAGTTTTTTTATAGCTTGTTTCTCCCATTTTGATAGATTATTTTTAGGCTTATTTTTTGTAAGACAGATGGATCTGAAGTCTTCAAGGGTAGCTTTGTAGAAAGTTTCTACTTGGCTACTCTTGAAGCTTATAGGGAAGAAGTCTGATTTTGCTCTGCATGAACTTTTATCGATTTCAAACAATTTTTGAGGAGACTCCTGACGGCTATCTTTTTCTAATTCCTCCAATATTTTTAGAGCAGGGTCGTCTGTAGAATCTAGCACTATATGTAAGGTATTTCCATCTAAACTGCTATCTTTCTTTCTGGCAAAGAAGCGTTTTCTGCAGAGGGTTCTAACAAAACGGTTAAGATCCACATATAGGTCAAATAGGTTTGGTTCTTCAGAGGGGGCAAATTTTAAGCCTTTTGATAAAAGGGAGAGTTCTGCCTCGGATAATTTTTTTGAGGATAATTGAAGATACTTTTAACATTATTGGATCTATTAGTCCTGTTTAATTTCTTAGATCTCTCCTTTTTACCTCCCCGTTTTCCTCTGAACTTGGGTTTCTGTTTCTTTTTAGGGTGTAATCCTGATTCTTTTTGGGCCACGATCTCTCCCAATTGTGGTGGGGACGCCGGTCCAAAAAGGAGGAGGAAGAAGCGGCTGGAATACTATCATTTGCTTCTTTGTATCCCCCAGTATACTGTCCTTTTGGACGTGCTCCTGTTTGATAAAATCTACTATTTGGACCCGAATGATGGGAAGTCCCAGTAGATGTGTGAGATGGTGATCTAGTATCATTATTTCTAGATAGTTTTTCCTGTCTCCAATTAGTATCTTTGGTGGACTTATCATTAGTGTCCCTGGATGTCCTATATTTATTCTTAAAGGACCTAACGCTACCATTTTTGTAATCATCTAAATCACGTTTAAATTTAGAACATTTTGACTCAGTAATTGTCAGTTCAAATTTTAGTACCTTTTCTGCTATTATACGATCTCTTTCTATATACTCTTGTGTTGTTTTAGAGACCTCTAGCTTTTTCTTTATTGTATCTATTTCAGTGACCAATTGATCTACTTTTTTATTCCTGTATTTAATAACCACTTCCATGAGACTGAGTGTGCATTTATCTATAATGCCTTCCCATTCATCCTGGAATTCTGGTATATCCTGAAAAATGGAGGGTTTGAATAAACGTAATCCCCTGGGTATGATTTTTTTATCTACTTACAACCTCGTGTCTCTAGGTTGAGGTCTCATGTTCGTGATACAATGCATTTTTTACAATTAATTAAAGAAATATCTTGGAAGCCCTCTTACCTCATGGCTACACTTGATGTGGTTAGCCTGTACACCAACATCCCTCCGGGACTTGGTGTTCAGGCTATTAGGAAAGTTTTAGACCGCGATGGAGACCTCACCGAGAGACACAGGAAGTTTCTCCTAGATTCTATTTCTTTTATTCTGTCACATAATTATTTTCTTTTTTCTGACACTTTTTATCGTCAGATTATGGGTACGGCCATGGGGACCAGGTTCGCACCTAGTTATGCCAACCTTTATGTGGGCGAGTTGGAGGAGGAGCTCCTCTGGGGGGTGGGGCCTGGTGCGGGCCTGGTCCTCTATGGCCGATACATAGACGATCTATTTATTATTTGGGATGGGGATATTTCTTCTTTCACAAATTTTGTTGATTATCTCAACACCAACACTTATAATTTAGTTTTCACTTCTTCTTCTAGTTTCTCTAAACTTGACTTCTTGGATTTGACTATTGAAATTGTCAATGGCCAGATTCATACTTCCAATTTTGTTAAAGAAGTAGGGTGTAACGCCTTTTTGAATTATAGGAGTGCACACCATGTGGCGTGGAAGAACAATATACCCAAAGGACAATTGCTACGTCTCCGTAGAAATTGTTCCACTATAGAGTCTTTCATCAAACAAGCAGACACTCTAATAAAGTCATTGCAATACAAAGATTATCCTCAATATTTGTTGGACCAAGCTATGAGAGAAGTATTGGACTTAGATAGAGAATCTTTACTAGTTTTGAAAGATAAAGATAAAAACAAATCAACAGGGATAAATAAAGAATGGGCCTTCATTTCGAAATTTAATTCAAGCTCCAATGAGATTAGATCCGCAGTTAAACGTAACTTTCATATGCTGCGGTGTGATCCGGTCCTGTGTGATATTTTGCCTTTGAAGCCTGACTTCGTTTTTAGGAAAAATAAATCTTTAAAAACCATACTGGCACCAAGCCAATTAAGACCTAATGGAGATACACATGATAAGGGTTCCACTTGGTTAAAAAACAAGATAAAAGGTTTTTATAAGTGTGGAGCAACAAGATGCACTACATGCGTCCATACTTGTGATAGAACTAATATTATTCATTTACCCATAGAAGGGAAAAATATTTCGATAAAAAGCTTTATCAACTGCAATACCAAATGGGTTGTGTATCTCCTGCACTGTGACTGCCAGTTAAAATACGTAGGCAGAACAACCAGGATGTTAAAAACAAGATTCATGGAACACAGAAGAAACATTACAAATGGTGTAACAAAACATAGCGTATCTAGACATTTTGCCCTTTATCATAATAAGGATCCATCTACCCTAAGAATCACAGGTTTAGAACACATCCCAAAAACAACTAGGGGGGGGTGATAGGTATACTAGACTCTGCAGACAGGAAAATTTTTTGGACCTTTCAGTTAAATACACTCTTTCCCAGTGGCCTAACGAGGCACTTGAGCTGAATGCAGTCCTTTAGTTTAGTTTTGTTCTATTGTTGATATATTTATTCTTGTATATATTTATTTATTGATATGATTTCATATATCCATATCTGTGTATGTTCTTTTAAATATAGCCCCCTTTTTTTTTTAACAGAGACTAAGCTATTTAAGAAGTGGAATAACACTCCTTTTTCCAAAAATTTGGATATTCTCTTCTCTTGGGATGCTAAAAACAGTGTGCTTTTTTGGAACAATAACACATATTATCTTGTGTATATAGGATAAATAAAATGTAATTATTAAAAATGAGTAGGAAATAACAAATGAGCTCCTGATAAAAATAAGTTTAGGATATGTTGATTAAAAACTAGGTGGAGAGTGTAATATTTATTTTTCTCCACAAGATGGCACCAATCCCCGTATTTATAATATAAATTATCTTGGATATATCTATATGACATTGTATATTTATTTTACTTATGTACTGATGTTATGTTCAGTTTATCTTACAAGGTCCGTTTTTTTGTGAAATATAATATATTTGTTTAATCTAACGTATGAAATGTTTATATAACTATGGGCCCGGACGGTCATGTGATTTTAAAATGAATCCAGTGACGGAGACCATGAGTGCGACACAACGTCATGATGAGCGTCCGGTCACGTGTCTGGGGCAGGGTCCTTCGCGCGGTCCATCACCTAGCAACAGGATGCTGGGCCGACCGGAGGTGTGGCTTTGTGCCGGTCACGTGACCGGGCGCCAACCAATAGGAACGAATCTGCGTTCCATATACAGGAAATTAGAGCGGATTTGCGCTCCAAATACAGGAAACCAACCTGCGATCACGTGATCGGAAACCGGAACCTAACTACATTAATATTGTTTACACACAGAAAAAATGTACTTTACATTTAGAAAAATAAGACGCTTTATTGTTTTTATAGTCTCAAAGTCTGTCACTTCATTTGGAAACTGGATAGAATTTTATTTTATACATTGTTTATAAGTTTGTAATCTGACACACCTGTTTCACATGGGCTATTAGCACTGTTATATAAAGGGCATTCAGTCACTGCAACTTATCACCTTGAGAAAGCTGTGCTAAACAGCGAAACGCGTTGGTGGATTGGCTGGACTCTCATTCTTCACACCCCTACAAACGCCTAGAAGTCGGATATAGGAATTCTGCCATCAGCGATTTGAACATTTGCAAAAATTTGGGACCTGAGCGATCAATTGGACCAAGTGGCATCTTGAACCAAGCTAATCAGGTCGATTCTAACTGCAGTTGGTAATAATATCATTCGCTTACAATTGTTCCTGGACTGTGGCACTTATTTTGAGGAAGAACTGGTTCTTTTGAGTACCGGCCAACAGCACTGAATCCATATTAAGTATATGGGACTTTTTAAACTTCATGCAGTGCTATACTATGCCCTAAATTTCAATTGCACTTATTTTTGTTTAAAATATCTGTTGCAACAGTATACATGAATTTTTAATTCTTGATTAAATTGTTAGTTTATTTTTATCCAGTTTCCAAGCGCTACTTCACATTAATATCCTGGAACTAAGGGCCATATACAATGCCCTAAGTCAAGTGGAGACCCTGCTTCGCGACCAACCGGTTCTGATTCAGTCAGACCGCAGTGGCTCATGTAAACCTCCAAGGCGGCACAAGGATGGTAGAAGCCACCAGAATTCTTCGCTGGGCGGAGAATCACGTAAGCGCACTGTCAGCAGTGTTAATTCCGGTAGTGGACAACTGGGAAGCGGACTTCCTCAGCAGGCACGACCTCCACCCGGGAGAGTGGGGACTTCATCAAGAAGTCTTCACACAGATTGCAAATCGGTGGGAACTGCCTCAGGTGGACATGATGGCGTCCCGCCTCAACGAAAAGCTAAAAAGATTTTGCGCCAGGTCAAGGGACCCTCAGGCGATAGCGGTGGACGCACTAGTACCACCGTGGGTGTTCCAGTCGGTCTATGTGTTTCCTCCTTTTCCTCTCATACCCAAGGTACTGAGAATAGTAAGAAAAAGAGGAGTGTGAACAATACTCATTGTTCCGGATTGGCCAAGAAGGACTTGGTCCCAGAACTGCAAGAGATGATCTCAGAGGACCCATGGCCTCTGCCTCTTAGACAGGACCTGTTGCAACAGGGACCCTGTCTGTTCCAAGACTTACCGCAGCTGCGTTTGACGGCATGGTGGTTGAACGACGGATCCTAACAGAAAAGGGCATTCCGGATGAAGTTTTTCCTACGCTGATAAGTGCTAGGAAGGACGTGACAGCAAAGCATTATCACCGTATATGGCGAAAACATGTTGCCTGGTGTGAGGCCAGGAAGGCCCTTACAGAGGAATTCCAGCTGGGTCGATTCCTGCACTTCCTACAGTCAGGTGTGACTATGGGCCTAAAATTATGGTCCATAAAGGTTCGGATTTCGGCCCTATCCATTTTCTTTCAAAAAGAACTGGCTTCACTACCTGAGGTTCAGACGTTTGTTAAGGGAGTGCTGCATATTCAGCCCACTTTTGTGCCACCAGTGGCACCATGGGATCTTAATGTGGTGTTGGATTTCCTGAAATCCCGCTGGTTTGAGCCATTTAAAACTGTGGAACTAAAGTATCTCACGTGGAAAGTGGTCATGCTGTTGGCTTTGGCTTCGGCTAGTCAGGTGTCAGAATTGGCGGCTTTGTCATGTAAAAGCCCCTATCTGGTTTTCCATACGGACGGGGCAGAATTGCGGACTCGTACACAATTCCTGCAAAAGGTGGTGTCATCTTTTCATTTAAACCAACCTATTGTGGTGCCTGCGGCTACTCGTGACTTGGAGGACTCCAAGTTGCTGGACGTAGTCCGGGCTTTGAAGATCTATGTCACCAGAACAGCTGGAGTCAGGAAGACTGACTCGCTGTTTATCCTGTATGCATCCAACAAGCTAGGAGCTCCTGCTTCAAAGCAAACTATTGCTTCTTGGATCTGTAACACGATTCAGCAGGCTCATTCTGCGGCTGGATTGCCGCATCCAAAATCAGTGAAAGCCCATTCCACAAGGAAGGTGGGCTCTTCTTGGGCGGCTGCCCGAGGGGTCTCGGCTTTACAGCTTTGCCGAGCAGCTACTTGGTCAGGTTCAAACACATTTGCACAGTTCTACAAGTTTGATACCCTGGCTGAGGAGGACCTTGCGTTTGCCCATTCGGTGCTGCAGAGTCATCCGCACTCTCCCGCCCGTTTGGGAATAAGAATTTTCTCTGACGTTCTAGTGGATGCTTGGGACTCCGTAAGGACCATGGGGAATAGACGGCTCCGCAGGAGACTGGGCACATCTAAAGAAAGATTTAGGACTATCTGGTGTGCACTGGCTCCTCCCTCTATGACCCTCCTCCAAGCCTCAGTTAGATTTCTGTGCCCGGCCGAGCTGGATGCACACTAGGGGCTCTCCTGAGCACCTAGAAAGAAAGTATAGTTTAGTTTTTTTATTTTACAGTGAGACCTGCTGGCAACAGGCTTACTGCAACGAGGGACTAAGGGGAGAAGAAGCTAACCTACCTAAGTGGTGGTAGCTTGGGCTTCTTAGGCTACTGGACACCATTAGCTCCAGAGGGATCGAACACAGGACCCGACCTCGTCGTCCGTTCCCGGAGCCGCGCCGCCGTCCCCCTTACAGAGCCAGAAGCAAGAAGGTCCGGAAAATCGGCGGCTGAAGACTTCTGTCTTCTCCAAGGTAGCGCACAGCACTGCAGCTGTGCGCCATTGCTCCTCATGCACACCACACTCTGCGGTCACTGATGGGTGCAGGGCGCTGGGGGGGGGGCGCCCTGAGCAGCAATAAATAACACCTTGGCTGGCAAACTGACACCATATATAACCCCAGGGGCTATATAGGTGTAAATTAACCCCTGCCAGAATTATTAAAATAGCGGGAGAAAGCCCGCCGAGAAAGGGGCGGAGCCATCTCCCTCAGCACACTGGCGCCAATTTCCTTCACAGCTCCGCTGGAGGGATCGCTTCCTGGCTCTCCCCTGCAGTCCTGCACTACAGAAAGGGTTAAAAAGAGAGGGGGGGGCACGAAATTTAGGCGCAGTATATTATAATAATGCAGCTATAAGGGAAAACACTCTCTATAGGTGATATCCCTGTGGTATATAGCGCTCTTGTGTGTGCTGGCATACTCTCCCTCTGTCTCCCCAAAGGGCTTTGTGGGGTCCTGTCCTCGGTCAGAGCATTCCCTGTGTGTGTGCTGTGTGTCGGTACTGCTGTGTCGACATGTATTATGAGGATAATGATGTGGAGGCGGAGCAAATGCCTGTGAATGTGATGTCACCCCCTGCGGGGTCGACACCTGTGTGGATGGACTTATGGAAGGAATTACGTGACAGTGTCAACTCCTTACATAAAAGGTTGTCGACATAGGACAGCCGGCTACTCAGCTTGTGCCTGTTCCAGCGTCTCAAATGTCATCAGGGGCTTTAAAACGGCCGCTACCTCAGATGACAGACACAGATGTCGACGCGGATACCGACTCCAGGGTCGACGACAATGAGACTAGTGTACCCTCCAATAGGTCCACCCGTTACATGATTGAGGCAATGAAAAATGTATTACACATTTCTGATAATACCCCGGGTACCACAAAAAAGGGTATTATGTTTGGAGAGAAAAAAAACTACCAGTAGTTTTTCCTGCATCTGAGGAATTAAATGAGGTGTGAGAGGAAGCGTGGACTTCCCCCGATAAGAAATTGATAATTTCTAAACGGTTATTGGCAGCGTACCCTTTCCCACCAGAGGATAGGTCACCTTGGGAAACAACCCCTAGGGTAGATAAAGCGCTGACACGTTTATCAAAAAAGGTGGCACTACCATCTCCGGATACGGCCGCCCTGAAGGAACCTGCTGATAGAAAGCAGGAAACTACCCTAAAAGCTATTTACACACACACGGGCATTATATTGAGACAATATTTTGCTGACAATAGAGCATATAAAAGACGCCGTCTTATACATGCGTGATGCACAGAGGCATATTTGCCGGCTGGCATCAAAAATAAGCGCTATGTCTAGTGCCGCCAGGCGGGGGTTATGGACTCGGCAATGGTCAGGCGATGCCGATGCAAAACGGCACATGGAAGTTTTGCCCTATAAGGGGGTGGAACTGCTTGGGGATGGTCTTTCAGACCTTGTTTCCACAGCTACTGCTGGGAAATCAACTTTTTTGCCACAGGCTACCCCACAGCAAAAGAAAGCACCGTATTATCAGGTACAGTCTTTTCGGCCCCAGAAAAGCAAGAGGGCTAGAGGCTCATCCTTTCTGCCGAGAGGTAAAGGTAGAGGGACAAAGCTGCAGCACACAGCTAGTTCCCAAGAGCAGAAGTCCTCCCCTGCGTCCGGTAAGTCCACAGCATGACGCTGGGGCTGCTCAGGCGGACCCGGGTACGGTGGGGGCCCGTCTCAGAAATTTCAGCGCACAGTGGGCTCTCTCACAGGTGGATCCCTGGGTCCTTCAATTAGTATCTATGGGGTACAGGCTGGAATTCGAGACGTCTCCCCCCCGCCGTTTCCTAAAATCTGCCTTACCGGCAACTCCCTCGGCTAGGGAGGCAGTGTTGGTGGCTATCCAAAAACTGTATTCACAGCAAGTGATTGTCAAGGTACCCCTCCTTCAACAAGGAAAGGGTTACTATTCCACAATGTTTGTGGTACCGATACCGGACGGTTCGGTGAGACCCATCTTAAATTTAAAATCCTTGAACACATATATCAAAAGATTCAAGTTCAAGATGGAATCGCTCAGGGCGGTTATTGCGAGCCTGGACGAGGAGGATTACAGGGTCTCCCTGGACATCAAGGATGCTTACCTGCATGTCCCCATTTACCCTCCTCACCAGGAGTACTTCAGGTTTTGTGGTACGGGACTGTCACTATCAGTTCCAGAAGCTGCCGTTTGGGTTATCCACGGCACCGAGGGTCTTTACCAAGGTAATGGCCGAAATGATGATACTCCTTCGCAAGAAGGGAGTTTTAATTATACCGTACTTGGACGATCTCCTGATAAAGGCGAGGTCCAAGGAACAGTTGGTAGTGGGGGTAGCACTTTCTCAGGAAGTGCTGCAACAGCACGGCTGGATTCTCAATATTCCAAAGTCACAGCTGGTCCCAACGACACGTCTTCTGTTCCTGGGAATGATTCTGGACACAGACCAGAAAAAAGTGTTTCTTCCAGTGGAAAAAGCCGAGGAGTTGTCATCTCTAGTCAGAAGCCTCCTAAAACCAGGACAGGTGTCGGTACATCAATGCACACGAGTCCTGGGAAAAATGGTAGCTTCGTACGAAGCAACTCCATTCGGAAGGTTCCACGCAAGGACTTTCCAGTGGGACCTGTTGGACAAATGGTCCGGGTCCCATCTCCAGATGCAGCGGCGAATAACCCTGTCGGCAAGGACCAGGGTGTCGCTGCTGTGGTGGCTGCAGAGGGCTCATCTTCTAGAATGCCGCAGATTCGGAATACAGGACTGGGTCCTGGCGACCACGGATGCCAGCCTTCGGTGCTGGGGAGCAGTCACACAGGGAAGAAAATTCCAAGGACTGTGGTCAAATCAAGAGATTTCACTTCACATAAATATTCTGGAGCTAAGGGCCATTTACAATGCCCTAAGCCAAGCAAGGCCCCTGCTACAGAACCAGCCGGTACTGATCCAATCAGACAACATCACGGCAGTCGCCCATGTAAACAGACAGGGCGGCACAAGAAGCAGGAGGGCAATGGCAGAAGCCACAAGGATTCTCCAATGGGTGGAAAATCATGTGTTAGCACTGACAGCAGTGTTCATTCCGGGAGTGGACAACTGGGAAGCAGACTTCCTCAGCAGGCACGACCTCCACCCGGGAGAATGAGGACTTCATCCAGAAGTCTTCCAAATGTTGGTAAACCGTTGGGAAAGACCACAGGTGGACATGATGGCGTCCCGCCTCAACAAAAAGCTAAAAAGATATTGCGCCAGGTCAAGGTTTATGTGTTTCCTCCTCTGCCTCTCATTCCCAAGGTACTGCGAATAATACGAAGGCGAGGAGTGAAAACTATACTCGTGGTTCCGGTTTGGCCAAGAAGAGCTTGGTACCCAGAACTTCAAGAGATGCTTTCAGAGGACCCTTGGCCTCTACCGCTCAGGCGGGACCTGCTGCAGCAGGGGCCCTGCCTGTTCCAAGACTTACCGCGGCTGCGTTTGACGGCATGGCGGTTGAACACCGGATCCTGAAGGAAAAAGGCATTCCGGAGGAAGTCATCCCTACCCTGATCAAAGCCAGGAAGGATGTCACTGCAAAACATTATCACCGCATTTGGCGGAAATATGTTGCTCGGTGTGAGGCCAGGAAGGCCCCAACGGAGAAATTTCAACTGGGTCGATTCCTGCATTTCCTGCAAGCAGGGGTGACGTTAGGCCTCAAAGTGGGGTCCATTAAGGTCCAGATTTCGGCTCTGTCGATTTTCTTCCAGAAAGAACTGGCTTCACTGCCTGAAATTCAGACTTTTGTCAAAGGAGTTCTGCATATTCAGCCTCCTTTTGTGCCCCCTGTGGCACCTTGGGATCTCAATGTGGATTTGAAATATCTCACGTGGAAAGTGGTCATGTTGTTGGCCCTGGCTTCGGCCAGGCGTGTATCAGAATTGGCGGCTTTATCTTGTAAAAGCCCTTATCTGATTTTCCATATGGATAGGGCAGAGTTGAGGACTCGTCCTCGGTTCCTCCCGAAGGTGGTATCGGCTTTTCACTTGAACCAGCCTATTGTGGTGCCTGCGGCTACTAGGGACTTGGAGGATTCCAAGTTGCTGGACGTAGTCAGGGCCCTGAAAATTTATGTTTCCAGGACGGCTGGAGTCAGGAAAACGTACTCGCTGTTTATCCTGTATGCACCCAACAAGCTGGGTGCTCCTGCTTCTAAGCAGACTATCGCGCGCTGGATTTGTAGCACTATTCAGCTGGCGGTGGGACTACCGCAGCCTAAATCTGTAAAAGCCCATTCCACAAGGACGGTGGGCTCATCTTGGGCGGCTGCCCGAGGGGTCTCGGCTTTACAACTTTGCCGAGCTGCTACTTGGTCAGGGGCAAACACGTTTGCAAAATTCTAAAAAATTTGATACCCTGGCTGAGGAGGAACTGGAGTTCTCTCATTCGGTGCTGCAGAGTCATCCGCACTCTCCCGCCCGTTTGGGAGCTTTGGTATAATCCCCATGGTCCTTACGGAGTCCCCAGCATCCACTAGGACGTCAGAGAAAATAAGAATTTACTCACCGGTAATTCTATTTCTCGTAGTCCGTAGTGGATGCTGGGCGCCCATCCCAAGTGCGGATTGTCTGCAATACTTGTAAATAGTTATTGTTACACAAATCGGGTTGTTATTGCGAGCCATCTGTTCAGAGGCTCCATTGTTATCATACTGTTAACCGGGGTTCCTATCACGAGTTATATGGTGTGATTGGTGTGGCTGGTACGAGTCTTACCCGGGATTCAAAATCCTTCCTTATTGTGTCAGCTCTTCCGGGCACAGTGTCCTAACTGAGGCTTGGAGGAGGGTCATAGGGGGAGGAGCCAGTGCACACCAGATAGTCCTAAATCTTTCTTTAGATGTGCCCAGTCTCCTGCGGAGCCGTCTATTCCCCATGGTCCTTACGGAGTCCCCAGCATCCACTACGGACTACGAGAAATAGAATTACCGGTGAGTAAATTCTTATTTTCTTCCTGTGCCCGGCAAACAATAGGTGCATCGTTAGGAACATTGTGGGTCATTCCGAGGTGATCGCTAGCTGCCGTTGTTCGCAACGTAGCGATCAGGCTGAAAATTGGCACTTCTGCGCATGCGTATGCAGCGCACTGCACACGCGCGACGTACTTTCACAAAAGCCGATGCAGTTTCACACAAGGTCTAGCGACGCTTTTCAGTCGCACTGCTGATCATTGAGTGATAGACAGGAAGTGGGTGTTTCTGGGTGGTAACTGACTGTTTTCGGGGAGTGTGTGTAAAAACGCAGGCGTGCCAGATTAAAACGCAGGAGTGGCTGGGGAAATGGGGGAGTGGCTGGCTGAACGCAGGGCGTGTTTGTGATGTCAAAACAGGAACTAAATAATCTGATCACAAGGTAGGAGTAGGTCTGCAGCTACTCTGAAACTGCACAATATTTTTTTGTAGCAGCGCTGCGATCCTTTCGTTTGCACTTCTGCTAAGCTAAGATACACTCCCAGAGGGCGGCGGCTTAGCGATTGCACTGCTGCTAAAAACAGCTAGCGAGCGAACAACTCGGAATGACCCCCATTAAGTGCTTAGCAAAGACACTGCTGATTAGGTATTTGTAGTAAGCGTACTGCACATTCACACATGGGGCCTAATTCAGTAAGCGATCCAACCGCAAATTTTGAGAAAAAGATGCAGGCGCATGTGCAGAGCCCGTCCTGCGCATGCGCCTGCATTTTCTGTCAATCAGGCAGAGGCGGTCATGGGGCGTGCAACGCTCTGTTTCCTGGAGGAGACGGAGTGTTGCTGGGGCGGTGTGGCGTGAACGGGGGCGGAGGCGGCCAAACGGGCTTGTGTCAGGGGCGTGATCACGGCGGCTGCGTGACTTCACACGTAGCTGCTGTGATCAAGAACATGGCGGCGGGACTCCTGCGGGCGCCGGCAGGAGCCATCCTTAGTTTCTACTAACAAGCAGAAATTGGGATGCGTTCACAATTTCTGCTTGTTCAATGGTTGGAGGCGGCAGTTAGCATGCTGTGCGGCCTTGCCCAGCGATGGGCGGCCCCCAGCATGTGATCCAAAGGATTGCAAATTCTGCTAATTAGCAGACTTTGCAATCCTTACTGAATGAGGCCAATGATTCAGTGGACAGAAGGGCCACGCCTCTGCTTACTTGGAAGCAGCAGCAATGCTTACATATGGTAATGCAGCAGGAGGCGTCTGGTATGAGTAGATGCCTCCTGCACGCCTGTGTGATCCCCTGCTGCATCCAAGGGTACCATTGGTCAGCAGATGAGGTTACGCAGACCGCCTGTCGCAGCTCCGTCGCTGAGCCCAGCAAATCTCCGTTGTAAGATGGAGACCCTGGCTTTGGCATTCCCACAACACGGAGGGGAAACAAGCCATCGCCGGCCCCAAATGGCTTCAGACTGACAATCATCTGATGTCTGCAGCCGCTTTGCAAGCGACATCATAGGACACACATTGCACATGCGCAGTATGGGTCTTGCACATGCACAATGTACCAAACATGGGTGCAGTGCGTTTTTCACCTTAGTGCGACTGAACTTGAATCAGGTGAACGGTGTTCTCAGTGCAGAACAGGGTGTACAACATAACCCATCCTATGTTACCCCTTTCGTAATACTTCAATTTAATAATAGGATTATTTCCAGGGGAAAACCTTTAAAGTGTACAGCACGCCAGGCCTGATTTATATCACCTGACTCACCGGGAAAGAGAATTGGCCTGGACAGAGAGAGGCATTTGGCCCGCTCTAGGTGTGGTATTGTCAGATCGGCTGAGGCTTCCTTAGCAGGTATGTCCATTGATAGACTATGGGGGAGATTTCTCAAACCTTAAGACGTTACCTATTGCATCTAATCAGCTTTATAGAATGTACTAAATAAATATCTAAAATCTAACTGGTTGCTGTGGTCAACACTTCCACTTATTCCTCTTGCGCCCGCCCCCCCAAGCCCCAACCATACCTTCCCCGGTGCCAGAAAGTAGATGCAGACACTGGTACTGTGAATGTATATTCTGAAGTTGCAGTGACTGCCTTATCTTTGGCCTATCTCCCCCACCCAACTAATCATTAGTGTTTGTTAATCAGGACAGCGTGAGTATAGCAAGTCCCACATTAAAATGTTATGTTATTGTATGTTTCCATCAACAAAGGTCACCTTGCCGTGATAGATGGGCTGCCTGTTGGATCAAAATGTGCACCAAGGACTCTGTCTCAGGCAGATGTTCCTAAACAAGGTCCTCAAGGCACCCTAATGGTCAAGGTTTTAAGTATATCCATGCTTGGCCACAGGTGACTTGATTAGTACCTCAGTCAGTTTGATCTGTCCTCAGCCATGGATATCTTTAAAACCTGGACCATTAGGACTGCGTTTGGGAACCTCTGGTCTAAGCATTAAGTTTATATATGCGATCCCACTAATATACTAGAACCACAACTGCCACAAGAATGCAGTGGCAGCACAGTTTAGAAGACAACAGCCTGATTTTTCCTCATTAAAAGTAGTGAAATCTCAGATTTACTAAGTGATGGGTTTTGCACCCACCACAAAGCCACAGCAATCCTGCCCCATGTTGGCAGAAAGAACTCAATAGATTCCTATATAACTGAATGTGTATGAGATAAGATAATCTCTATGGGGAAGTATTATTACCTTTTACAAGCACACTGGACTTCTTATTAAGATCATTGAAAGACACTGCTATTAGCTTCTATACATTTGTGGAGGTCACACGATTGGATCAAATGGTATCTTGCCCTGTAAAAGTGGTGTCATTCACCCCACCTCTTAACGTCTGCGTTATAAACCTTCGCCTTATAGAACCTGTAATGTATGAACCAGGCTGAAGTTTTATTGTCACTGGCCAACTCCCCATGTATAACAGTCACGTTGGAGAACTTTGGTCAAAGAAGAAAACTATTTGTTTAAATCATCCCTTTTTAAAATGGTACCATTGTATGTCATCAGGTTTTTATACAGCAAATCCAAATTGGTGCAAGTGTGGGGATTGTTTGCTTCAGGACAGATTATCTAATCAGTAAATGATTGGATTGTTTCAGATGTCACTGAGTAATAATATGAGTGATTGATGTGATAATTCGGCTATCAAACTGTCCGGCTAGATAAGAACAAAATTGATGTATGCTACTAGCATTAGTGTGTGGGAAAGCGGTTCCCATGATTATCTGCTAATGACATGTGTTTCTATGTGTTAGCCAACACTTTGACCTCGAGAAGGTCATTTCTGTGACCTGTAGTATGGCCACGTGGGATGGATCTGCTCCCAACTTCAATGTCAGCTTGATTTTATCACACATTATAGACTGTTTGGGCCTGTAACACCCAAATAAGCAGTGGTGGCGTAGGAGCCCCAGCAGTCTGTAAAACTAATGGAATGGAATTTACCTTTCTTTCCTAAAGCATCTTTAAATTATTATTATTATTATTATTAGGCCTGTGAACTTCTTTAACAGCTGGGCACAATCAGGACTGTCGACATAGGCGTATCTACAGTATATTGGGTGCAGTCCACGCGCCCTCCTGAGTCCAATGCGGTCCACACCGTACACCCTGCCCCTATCGCTTTACTTACTTCCTAGCTGATGCATGCACAACTTTCCAGCACTAGCTTTAGACATATGGCACGGCACCATGTTTGCGATGACTATGCCAGAGATCTGCCCATACCATGCACAAGATTCTGGCCAGAGTCTTTCATAATGGGCACATGTGCTAGCACCAGGTTTTTTTTCCTAGGAGGGGGAGGCACACAGGCATTTGCACACAGACATGCACACATGGAGCCCCTCCCATCTTTATACATCTTAGACTTGTACATATCAACTCTGAACCGCCTTTGCTTTATTCTGACCTTGTGTTATGGATGGCCATTGACCATCCATGGTTAGCAACCACTGATGCGTAATGTTTTGCTATACATAGCGGAGATCTGATGGTTCTCTGCCATCTATGGCTCACAGCACAGTGAGGTTTTTTTCCTGTCTGGCATAATTAAGCCCCGCCTGGCACCAAGCTCCGCCCCTGACATGCCCCATATGGCCCAGACACTTTCCCTGATTGCCAAACTAAATGCAGAGTCACACTTCTCGATCATTGAGAGCAGCTACACTGATGGCTGTTGCTGGTTTAGACCATTAATGGTTTCCTGCCATCAATGTAAAACACAGATGGCAGATTGATGGAGACCAGAGATGGTACATTGTGTGTAGTGGTTGCGGAGGAGCATGGTGCCAGGAAGGGTGGCGGCAGGCTGTAACACCATAGCTTGTGCTGCTCTCCCACCCCTTTACCAACTCTCCTATTCTCCATATATACGTCCTCTTTAGGTGAGCTCCTCAGCTCTCTTGACTTCCAATACCATCTCTATGCTGATGACACTCAGATCTACATTTCCTCCCATGACCTCTCCCTCCTCACTTGTATCTCCAACTGTCTCTCTGCTATCTCTTCCAGGATGTCCCAGCTCTTTCTCAGACTGAGCTGATCATGGGGGTCATTCCGAGTTGATCGCTAGCTGCCGTTGTTCGCTGCGTAGCGGTCAGTGAAAAAAATGGATAATCTGCGCATGCGTATGTACCGCAATGCGCACGCGTGGCGTATGGGTACAAAGTCCTTTGTGGTTTTGCACTGCTTCTAGCGACGATTCCAAACGCACAGCTGATCGCAAGGAGATTGACAGGAAGAGGGCGTTATGGGTGTGAACTGACCATTTTCTGGGAGTGTTTGGAAAAACACAGGTGTGGCCGGGCATTTTCTGGGCGGGTATCTGATGTCATTACCGTGTCACTCGTCGCAGCAATCATCGCACAGGATAAGTAACTACAGGGCTGGTTTGTTTTGCACAAAATGTATTTGCAGGCGCTCTGCTGCACAGGCGTTCGCACTCCTGCAAAATGAAAATACACTCCCCCGTGGGCGGCGACTATGCATTTACATGGCTGCTAAAAACTGCTAGCGAGCGATCAACTCAGAATGACCCCCCATCTTCCCACCATCCCGCATAGCCTCACCTCCCACAATTTCATTATCTATTGACAACATCACCATCTCCTCTAGCCCCAAAGTGCGCTACCTTGGAGTTATATTTGACTCCTCCCTCTCTTTCAAACCACACATTCAGTACTTTTTACAGTCCTGCCATTGCCATCTCAAAAATACTTCCAGGATCAGACCCTTTCCCACCCTGGATGCTACTAATACCCTCTTCCAAACACTGGTCATCTCCAGATTGGACTACTGTAACCTTCTCCTATCTGGCCTCCCTTAATAACACCTCTCTCCAGTTCAATCTGTCCTGAATGCTGCAGATCAGTTCTGGTGTAAAAGGGGTGTAGCACCCCATTATTGGAGCTGCCACGAACTGTAATGTGACTTTCTCTACCGTCCTAGTGGATGCTGGGGACTCCGTAAGGACCATGGGGAATAGACGGGCTCCGCAGGAGACTGGGCACTCTAAAGAAAGATTAGGTACTATATCTGGTGTGCACTGGCTCCTCCCTCTATGCCCCTCCTCCAGACCTCAGTTAGAATCTGTGCCCGGCCAGAGCTGGATGCACCTAGTGGGCTCTCCTGAGCCTGCTAGAAAAAGAAAGAATTTGTTAGGTTTTTTATTTTCAGTGAGCTTCTGCTGGCAACAGACTCACTGCTACGAGAGACTGAGGGGAGAGAAGCAAACCTACCTGCTTGCAGCTAGGTTGCGCTTCTTAGGCTACTGGACACCATTAGCTCCAGAGGGATCGAACACAGGCAGCTGTCCTCGATCGTCCGTTCCCGGAGCCGCGCCGCCGTACCCCTCGCAGAGACAAAAGCACTGAAGTCCGGAGAAGACAGAAGACGTCGAAATCGGCGGCATGAAGACTCCTGTCTTCAATAAGGTAGCGCACAGCACCGCAGCTGTGCGCCATTGCTCCCACAGCACACCTCCAAACTCCGGTCACTGCAGGGTGCAAGGCGCTGGGGGTGCAGGGCCCTGGGCAGCAATTTGAGTACCTTTGGCATAAGTATGCATATATACAGTCACAGACTGTATATATGCAAAAACCCCCGCCATTTTTACACAGGAGAAGCGGGACAGAAGCCCGCCGCTGAGGGGGCGGGGCCTTCTTCCTCAGCACACCAGCGCCATTGTTCCTTCACAGCTCCGCTGGAAGCAGCTCCCCAGGCTCTCCCCTGCAGTATCCAGGTACAAAAAGGGCAAAAGAGAGGGGGGGGCCACATAAATTTAGGCGCAAAACAGTATAAATCAGCAGCTATTGGGTAAACACATATTATAGTGTAAATCCCTGGGTTATATAGCGCTGTGGTGTGTGCTGGCATACTCCTTCTCTGTCTCCCCAAAAGCCTTGGTGGGGCCCTGTCCTCAGTCAGAGCATTCCCAGTGTGTGTGCGGTGTATCGATACATGATTATAGCAATGAAAGACGTATTACACATTGCTGAGGAAATCCATGTCCCTGACAAGAGGATTCATATGTTTGGGGAGAAAAAACAAGAAGTGACTTTCCCCCCTTCACATGAATTAAATGAATTATGTGAAAAAGCCTGGGAATCCCCTGAAAGGAAGGTAATAATTCCCAAAAGGTTGCTTATGGCGTATACTTTCCCGCCAACGGACAGGTTACGCTGGGAATCCCCTCCCAGGGTAGACAAGGCGTTAACGCGCTTATCTAAGAAGGTGGCCCTGCCGTCTCAGGATACGGCCGCCCTAAAGGATCCTGCAGATAGAAAGCAGGAAGCAGTCCTGAAGGCTGTGTACACACATGCTGGTACTCTCCTGAGGCCAGCCATTGCTTCGGCTTGGATGTGCAGCGCAGTAGCAGCATGGACAGATACTCTGTCGGAGGAGTTAGATACCCTGGACAGGGATATGATCTTGCTGACCCTGGGACATATTAAAGACGCTGTCCTATATATGCGGGATTCCCAGAGGGACATTTGCTCACTGAGTTCTAGGGTAAGCGCAATGTCCATTTCTGCCAGAAGGGTCTTATGGACTCGGCAATGGACAGGGGATGCTGATTCTAAAAGACATATGGAAGTTTTACCATATAAGGGTGAGGAATTGTTTAGGGACGGTCTCTCGGACCTGGTTTCCACAGCTACAGATGGGAAGTCAAAATTCTTGCCGTATGTTTCCTCACAGCCTAAGAAAGCACCGTATTATCAAATACAGTCCTCTCGTCCCCAAAAGAGCAAAAAGGTCAGAGGTGCATCTTTCCTTGCCAGAGGTAAGGGAAAAGGAAAAAATCTGCATCATGCAGCCAGTTCCCAGGAGCAAAAGTCCTCCCCGGCCTCCTCTAAATCTACCGCATGACGCTGGGGCTCCACAGGCGGAGCCAGGAGCGGTGGGGGCGCGTCTCAAGAATTTCAGCCACCAGTGGGTAGGTTCACGGGTGGATCCTTGGGCGATACAAATTGTGTCTCAGGGGTACAAGCTGGAATTCGAAGAGACGCCTCCTCAACGTTTCCTGAAATCTGCCTTGCCGGCTTCCCCCATGGAGAGGGAAGTAGTGCTGGCGGCAATTCACAAACTATATCTCCAGCAGGTGGTGGTAAAGGTTCCCCTACTTCAGCAGGGAAGGGGTTACTATTCCACTATGTTTGTGGTACCGAAACCGGACTGTTCGGTCAGGCCCATTTTGAATTTAAAGTCCCTGAACAGTTACATAAAAAAATTCAAGTTCAAAATGGAATCGCTCAGAGCGGTCATTGCAAGCCTGGAAGAGGGGGATTTCATGGTGTCGCTGTACATCAAGGATGCTTACTTGCATGTCCCCATTTATTCTCCTCATCAGGAGTACCTCAGGTTTGTGGTACAGGACTGTCATTACCAATTCCAGACGTTGCCGTTTGGCCTGTCCACGGCACCGAGAATATTTACCAAGGTGATGGCGGAGATGATGGTACTCCTTCGGAAGCAAGGAGTTACAGTTATCCCATACTTGGACGATCTCCTCATAAAGGCGAGGTCCAGGGAACAGTTGCTGATCAACGTAGCACACTCTCAGGACGTGTTGCGACAGCACGGCTGGATCCTGAATATTCCAAAGTCGCAGCTGATTCCTACGACACGTCTTCCTGGGCATGATTCTGGACACAGACCAGAAGAAGGCGTTTCTCCCGGAGGAGAAGGCTCAGGAGCTTGTGACTCTGGTCAGTGGCCTCCTAAAACCGAAACAGGTATCGGTGCATCACTGCACGCGAGTCCTGGGAAAGATGGTGGCGTCATACGAAGCCATTCCCTTCGGCAGGTTCCATGCGAGGATCTTTCAGTGGGATCTGCTGGACAAGTGGTCCGGATCGCATCTTCAGATGCATCGGCTGATCACCCTGTCCCCCAGAGCCAGGGTGTCTCTTCTGTGGTGGCTGCAGAGTGCTCATCTACTCGAGGGTCGCAGGTTCGGCATACAGGACTGGGTCCTGGTGACCACGGATGCAAGCCGTGGGGGGCAGTCACTCAGGGAAGAAACTTCCAAGGACTGTGGTCAAGTCAGGAGACTTGTCTGCACATCAATATCCTGGAACTAAGGGCAATATACAACGCCCTGAGTCAAGCGGAGCCTCTGCTCCGAGACCAACCAGTGCTGATCCAGTCAGACAACATCACTGCGGTCGCCCATGTAAACCGCCAGGGCGGCACAAGAAGCAGGGTGGCAATGGCGGAAGCCACCAGGATTCTTCGTTGGGCGGAGAATCACGTACAAGCACTGTCAGCAGTGTTCATTCCGGGAGTGGACAACTGGGAATCAGACTTCCTCAGCAGACACGACCTACACCCGGGAAAGTGGGGACTTCATCAAGAAGTCTTCTCGCAGATTGTAAATCGATGGGAACTGCCACAGGTGGACATGATGGCATCCGTCTCAACAAAAAGCTAAAAAGGTATTGCGCCAGGTCAAGGGACCCTCAGGCAATAGCTGTGGACGCTCTGGTAATGCTGTGGGTGTTCCAGTCAGTCTATGTGTTTCCTCCTCTGCCTCTCATACCCAAGGTGTTGAGAATCGTAAGAAAAGAGGAGTGAGAACAATACTCATTGTTCCAGATTGGCCAAGAAGAACTTGGTACCCGGAACTGCAAGAGATGCTCTCAGAGGACCCGTGGCCTCTGCCTCTCAGACAGGACCTGTTGCAACAGGGGCCCTGTCTGTTCCAAGACTTACCGCGGCTGCGTTTGACGGCATGGTGGTTGAACGCCAGATCCTAGCAGAAAAGGGCATTCCGGAGGAAGTTATTCCTATGCTAATAAAGGCTAGGAAGGACGTGACAGCAAAGCATTATCACCGGATATGGCGAAAATATGTTGCTTGGTGTGAGGCCAGGAAGGCCTCTACAGAGGAATTCCAGCTTGGGCGATTCCTACACTTCCTGCAGTCAGGTGTGACTATGGGCCTAAAATTAGGGTCCATAAAGGGCTAGATTTCGGCCCTATCCATTTTCTTTCAAAAGGTACTGGCTTCACTGCCTGAGGTTCAGACATTTGATAAAGGAGTGCTGCATAATTAGCCCCCTTTTGTGCCACCAGTGGGATCTTAACGTAGTTTTAGATTTCCTGAAATCCCACTGGTTTGAGCCACTTAAGACAGTGGAGCTCAAGTATCTCACTTGGAAAGTGGTTATGTTGTTGGCCTTGGCTTCGGCTAGGCGTGTGTCAGAATTGGCGGCTTTATCATGTAAAAGCCCCTATCTGATTTTCCATGTAGACAGGGCAGAATTGCGGACCCGTCCGCAATTTCTGCCAAAGGTGGTGTCATCTTTTCGTCTGAACCAACCTATTGTGGTGCCTGCGGCTACTCGTGACTTGGAGAACTCCAAGTTACTGGACGTAGTCCGGGCTTTGAAGATTTATGTTTCTAGAACGGCTGGAGTCAGAAAGACTGACTCGCTGTTTATACTGTATGCACCCAACAAGCTGGGTGCACCTGCTTCAAAGCAAACTATTGCTCGCTGGATCTGTAACACGATTCAGCAGGCTCATTCTGCGGCAGGATTGCCGCATCCAGGATCAGTAAAAGCCCATTCCACAAGGAAGGTGGGCTCTTCTTGGGCAGTTCTATAAGTTTGATACCCTGGCTAAGGAGGACCTTGAGTTTGCTCATTCGGTGCTGCAGAGTCATCCGCACTCTCCCGCCCGTTTGGGAGCTTTGGTATAATCCTCATGGTCCTTACGGAGTCCCCAGCATCCACTAGGACGTTAGAGAAAATAAGAATTTACTCACCGGTAATTCTATTTCTCGTTGTCCGTAGTGGGGACTTTCTGCAATACGTGTATATAGTTATTGCGTAATAAAGGGTTTTATTATGAGCCACCCATTGAGTGAGGCTCAGTTTATGTTCATACTGTTAACTGGGTAAGTTTATCACAAGTTGTACGGTGTGATTGGTGTGGCTGGTATGAGTCTTACCCTGGGTTCCAAATCCTTTCCTTGTAATGTCAGCTCTTCCGGGCACAGTTTCCTTAACTGAGGTCTGGAGGAGGGGCATAGAGGGAGGAGCCAGTGCACACCAGATATAGTACCTAATCTTTCTTTAGAGTGCCCAGTCTCCTGCGGAGCCTGTCTATTCCCCATGGTCCTTACGGAGTCCCCAGCATCCACTACGGACTACGAGAAATAGAATTACCGGTGAGTAAATTCTTATTTTTGTGCCCCTTCCTTGCTAAATGCATCCCTGGCTGGACACTATTAAACTTGCAGCAGGGATAGGGTTAACTATGACCTGAGTGCTGCATCTGGCACAAGGACACTGACCAGTCAGCAAGAGGAGTATGAATCCCAGGGAGAGAGAGATGTCTTGCGCTGTGGCAGTTACAGCCATCTTCAGGGACAGTTGGAAGTTGGGCAGCGGCCATTTTAGAAGGACACAGAGCAGCAATTTGGAGCAGAGGGAGCTGCAGAGTAACTTACCCAATTTGGTGGTCACGGTGACCGGAGGGAAGGAAGTGTGACAGCGGCAGTCAGAAGACCTGGTAAAGGTGCAGGTACCACAGAGAGAGACTCATGCACTACCACTCCATATTTGCCAACCTGCACAGAATGGCTGTGAATCTCCCGAAAATCGGGTGGCCCTCCCAGCCCCCCGGAAAGGTGGGCAGGTCTCCCGCTTTCTCTGCCAGCCCCTCCGCAACCCCCCTCAGCTGCCCACAGCAGAGAACAAATGGGAGGGCCTGGGGATCCGATGACGCGATTCGCACTGAATCGTATCATTGCATACCCTCCAACTGTACCTTTTTGGCAGGTACAGTACCTTTTTTTATGATCTGTACCGATTTCTGAGTCTCCAAACTTCCATTGTAAGTATAGGAAAGGGGACGTGACCACGTCCCCTGTACACATGGCCACGTCCCTTTCCTGATTTGTATCGATTTTTAGGTGTCTATTTTCTCTGCACTGTATAGCATACCTCCCAACTTTTCACTGGGCGAAAGAGGGACACATGCGCGGCGCAGCCGTGCGCACCCCGAAAAGGGGTGTGGCCTATGGAAAGAGGGTGTGGCTTCGTAGGACGATCGCGAGCCATGCCCCGTTTTCATCACTGACGGGGCATGCCCCCTCTCCTCCTGTCTTCAGTGAATAGACGCTGTGCACATGCGCGCAGTGTCTATTCACCGCTGCTCTGCTAAGCAGGGCAGCGAGAGACAGAGCCTCCCAACTGCCCCCCCCCCCCCGCGGGATACTGCGGCCCGCGGGTGGGACAGCGAGACAGTGCCCAAAAAACGGGACTGTCACGCGAAAATCGGGACAGTTGGGAGGCATGGTATGGTGGGGGGCGGAGCCACAAAGACAGGATCATGATGCAACGCCAGCCACACGCCCGGCCATGCCCCCAGACAGCCCATTTTGCCACCATCCACGCCCCCGTGCGCCTACAATGCTGCCTTCTACTGGAGGGGGGCAGCGAAGTAGGCAAGTATGTACCACTCACAGAAACTTATTACAAGCAGTGAGAGCCCAAGTTATCATTCCTCATTTAGAAAGATAGAACTATAGACTCCCCAGAGTATTTACTAAACGACTTTACACAAGCATACCAAGCCCAGCACAGCTAGGTGACTACAGTTGCAGTAGCAGTCCACTGTAAGCACTGCTAACCCACAGCAGCACAGAAAAGACTAAGGGGGTAATTCCAAGTTGATTGCAGCAGGAATTCTGTTAGCAATTGGGCAAAACCATGTGCACTGCAGGGGGGGGGGGGGGGCAGATATCATCAGAGCCGGCCCTAACCAATATGATGCCCTAGGCAAGATTTTGGCTGGTGCCCCCCTAGCACCACCGCTGGTTCCGCCTCTGACCTTGCACCTCTTTCCCAGCACCATCACCCCTCACCCATAGCAGTCCTTATTTTGGGGTTTGTACCCCCTATATTTTAAATAGGAAAAGTTCGCACATTTGGCGCACAGCCCAAAAAGGGGTGTGATTTTGATGGCAAGGGGCATGGCCACACAATAGTAACCCCAATTCCAATTATGCCACATAGTACTGCGACTTTATTCACAGTTGATCATGCAATAGTGTCCATAATTCATATTACATCCCACAGTAGTATCACTTTACCTTATAAACGTTACTCCTCACAGTAGAGCCCCTTATTCACATTACATCACACTGAATTGCTCCTTATTCACATTACACCACACCCTATTGCTCTTTATTCACATTAGATGAAACAGTAGTGTCCTTTCTATACGCAACGCCACATAGTAGAGCACCTTATACACATAATGCCACACATTAGTAATGCATTTATACACATAATTCCACACAGTAATGCCCCTTACACATATGAGACACATTATTAATGTCCTTATAAACATAATTCGCCTTAAACATTATGACAACCTTTATTAATGCCCTTTTACACATAATGTCCCTTACACATATGCCGCACATTATTAATGCCCTTATACACATAATGACATGTATAGTGCCCCCTACACATTTGCTGCACATTATTAGTGCCCCTATACACATAATGACACACATACAGTAGTACCCTGTTACACATATGCCGCACATTATTAATGCCCTTATACACGTAATGACATGTATAGTGCCCCCTACACATTTGCTGCACATTATTAGTGCCCCTATACACATAATGACACACATACAGTAGTACCCTGTTACACATATGCTGCACATTATTAATGCCCTTATACACGTAATGACACACAGTGCCCCTTACACATATGTTGCACATTATTAATGCATTTTTACATGACACACATAATGCTCCTTACACATATTCCGAACACTACTGCACAACCAACCCATTAACATGCACACAGCACTCACACTGCCACTAACACTGTGACCTCTGCCTCTGCTTGGATACAGATGTGTCCTCACAAATCTTGCATCAATGCTAACGTCGGGCACCTTTTTTTATGAAAATGCATCTTATTTGCAATGCATTGGTATGTGGCTAGGATGCACAAGCAGCTTCTGCTGATTAAAATGATATGCTGCATGCCTATATACTGTGTGAGACTGTGGCTGTATCTGCATATGAAATGCTACACACAGAATATAGGCATGCCGCATATCATTTTAATCAGCAGAAGCTGCTGATGCCCCTAGACATATCAAATGCCCTAGGCAATTGCCTAGTTTGCCTATAGCTATGGCCGGCTCTGGATATCATATAACATGTGAGAGAGAGTTAGATTTGGGTGGAGTGTGTTCAATCTGCAATCTAATTTGCAGTGTAAAAATAAAGCAGCAAGTATTTACCCTGCACAGAAATAAAATAACCCACCCAAATCTAACTCTTTCTGCACATGTTATATCTGCCTCCCCTGCAGTGCACATGGTTTTGCCCAACTGCTAAAAAAAATCCTGCTGCGATCAACTTGGAATTACCCCCTAATATAGCTTCCATAATACTTACCCGAGTGTCACATTAGTATTACAAAGCCTTCACCAGGGTCTCTCCTATTTACATCTCTGACCTCATCTCCCTTCACACTCCTGCCCGCCCACTACTCTCCACAAATGACTGCCGCCTCTCCTGCCTACTTCCTCACACTCCTGCCTCCAAGATTTTGCACATGCTGCTCCCTATCTCTGGAATATTCTACCTCTCGCTATCAGATGCTCCACCTCTCTACAAAGCTTTAAAAGGGCTCTTAAGATGCACTTCTTCATCAAACCTAGCCATTTATCTCTCTTCCTAACCCTCTGTTCCATGCTCACTGCCTTCCCATTTCTGTCACCCCTGTCTGCCTGCCCCTCCACTTTAGAATGTAAGCTCCCACGAGCAGGGCCCTCTCCCCTCATGTGCTTTTCTTTTTCTTACTAAAGGCCCATACACACTAGCTGATTTTGAGCTCAAAGTAGCTCACTTTAGGCATGTTGAGCTACTTTGAGCTCAAACTCGGACAGTGTGTATGGCCAGGTGATGAGCAGTGAGTGCTGATGTGTGCTCCTGCATCATTGCTGGCCGCCATCCATCGGGCTGTTTGAACAGCCGAGTGAAGCATTGTCCACAGTCTCCTACTGTGGAAAGTGCTTCCCCCCCCGCAGTGTTTATGCACCTTTAGACTATCCTCTACTCCATATTCCTTACTACACCACCAAACCCTTGTTTTCTGCCACCCTTATGCTTGTTTCAGTGTTATGACCACTGATGCTGCAATGTCTATATACCATGTACTTATATTGTCTCGTACTGTAAGTCGCTGTTTTCTTGTTTTTCTGACGTCCTAGTGGATGCTGGGGACTCCGTCAGGACCATGGGGATAGCGGCTCCGCAGGAGACAGGGCACAAAAGTAAAAGCTTTAGGATCAGGTGGTGTGCACTGGCTCCTCCCCCTATGACCCTCCTCCAAGCCTCAGTTAGATTTTTGTGCCCGGCCGAGAAGGGTGCAATCTAGGTGGCTCTCCTAAAGAGCTGCTTAGAGTAAAAGTTGTTAGGTTTTTTATTTTCAGTGAGTCCTGCTGGCAACAGGCTCACTGCATCGAGGGACTTAGGGGAGAGAAGTGAACTCACCTGCGTGCAGGATGGATTGGCTTCTTAGGCTACTGGACACCATTAGCTCCAGAGGGAGTCGGAACACAGGTCTCACCCTGGGGTTCGTCCCAGAGCCGCGCCGCCGACCCCCTTGCAGATGCCGAAAAGTGAAGAGGTCCAGAAACCGGCGGCAGAAGACTTTTCAGTCTTCATAAGGTAGCGCACAGCACTGCAGCTGTGCGCCATTGTTGTCAGCACACTTCATAGCAGCGGTCACTGAGGGTGCAGGGCGCTGGGGGGGGCGCCCTGGGCAGCAATGATAGTACCTTATTCTGGCTAAAAATACATCACATATAGCCCCTGGGGGCTATATGGATGTATTTAACCCCTGCCAGGTCTCAGAAAAACGGGAGAAGAAGCCCGCCGAAAAGGGGGCGGGGCCTATTCTCCTCAGCACACAGCGCCATTTTCCCTCACAGAAATGCTGGTGGGAAGGCTCCCAGGCTCTCCCCTGCACTGCACTACAGAAACAGGGTTAAAACAGAGAGGGGGGGCACTTATTTGGCGATATGACTATATATATTAAAATGCTATAAGGGAAAAACACTTATATAAAGGTTGTCCCTGTATAATTATAGCGTTTTTGGTGTGTGCTGGCAAACTCTCCCTCTGTCTCCCCAAAGGGCTAGTGGGGTCCTGTCCTCTATCAGAGCATTCCCTGTGTGTGTGCTGTGTGTCGGTACGTGTGTGTCGACATGTATGAGGACGATGTTGGTGAGGAGGCGGAGCAATTGCCTGTAATGGTGATGTCACTCTATAGGGAGTCGACACCGGAATGGATGGCTTATTTAAGGAATTACGTGATAATGTCAACACGCTGCAAGGTCGGTTGACGACATGAGACGGCCGGCAAACCAATTAGTACCTGTCCAGGCGTCTCAAACACCGTCAGGGGCGTTAAAACGTCCTTTTACCTCAGTCGGTCGACACAGACACAGACACGGACACTGACTCCAGTGTCGACGGTGAAGAAACAAACGTATTTTCCTTTAGGGCCACACGTTACTTGTTAAGGGCAATGAAGGAGGTGTTACATATTTCTGATACTACAAGTACCACAAAAAAGGGTATTATGTGGAGTGTGAAAAAACTACCTGTAGTTTTTCCTGAATCAGATAAATTAAATGAAGTGTGTGATGATGCGTGGGTTTCCCCCGATAGAAAATTATTGGCGGTATACACTTTCCCGCCAGAAGTTAGGGCGCGTTGGGAAACACCCCTTAGGGTGGATAAGGCGCTCACACGCTTATCAAAACAAGTGGCGGTACCGTCTCCAGATAGGGCCGCCCTCAAGGAGCCAGCTGATAGGAGGCTGGAAAATATCCTAAAAAGTATATACACACATACTGGTGTTATACTGCGACCAGCGATCGCCTCAGCCTGGATGTGCAGCGCTGGGGTGGCTTGGTCGGATTCCCTGACTGAAAATATTGATACCCTTGACAGGGACAGTATTTTATTGACTATAGAGCATTTAAAGGATGCATTTCTATATATGCGAGATGCACAGAGGGATATTTGCACTCTGGCATCAAGAGTAAGTGCGATGTCCATATCTGCCAGAAGTTGTTTATGGACACGACAGTGGTCAGGTGATGCAGATTCCAAACGGCACATGGAAGTATTGCCGTATAAAGGAGAAAAAGACAACGTCTTTTCAGCCTCAGTCCTTTCGTCCCCATAAGGGCAAGCGGGCAAAAGGCCAGTCATATCTGCCATGGGATAGAGGAAAGGGAAGAAGACTGCAGCAGGCAGCCCATTCCCAGAAACAGAAGCCCTCCACCGCTTCTGCCAAGTCCTCAGCATGACGCTGGGGCCGTACAAGCGGACTCGGGTGCGGTGGGGGGGGGTCGTCTCAAGAGTTTCAGCACGCAGTGGGCTCACTCGCAAGTGGATCCCTGGATCCTACAAGTAGTATCCCAGGGGTACAGATTGGAAATTCGAGACGTCTCCCCCTCGCAGGTTCCTGAAGTCTGCTTTACCAACGTCTCCCTCCGACAGGGAGGCAGTAGTGGAAACAATTCACAAGCTGTATTCCCAGCAGGTGATAATCAAAGTACCCCTCCTACAACAAGGAAAGGGGTATTATTCCACACTATATTGTGGTACTGAAGCCAGACGGCTCGGTGAGACCTATTCTAAATCTGAAATAGTTGAACACTTACATACAAAGGTTCAAATCAAGATGGAGTCACTCAGAGCAGTGATAGCGAACCAGGAAGAAGGGGACTATATGGTGTCCCGGGACATCAGGGATGCTTACCTCCATGTCCCAATTTGCCCTTCTCACCAAGGGTACCTCAGGTTCGTGGTACAGAACTGTCACTATCAGTTTCAGACGCTGCCGGTTGGATTGTCCACGGCACCCCGGGTCCTTACCAAGGTAATGGCCGAAATGATGATTCTTCTTCAAAGAAAATGGACGATCTCCTGATAGGGGCAAGGTCCAGAGAACAGTTGGAGGTCGGAGTAGCACTATCTCAAGTAGTTCTACGACAGCACGGGTGGATTCTAAATATTCCAAAACCGCAGCTGTTTCCGACGACACGTCTGCTGTTCCTAGGGATGATTCTGGACACAGTCCAGAAAAAGGTGTTTCTCCCGGAGAAGAAAGCCAGGGAGTTATCCGAGCTAGTCAGGAACCTCCTAAAACCAGGAAAAGTGTCAGTGCATCATTGCACAAGGGTCCTGGGAAAAATGGTGGCTTCTTACGAAGCGATTCCATTCGGTAGATTTCACGCAAGAACTTTTCAGTGGGATCTGCTGGAAAAATGGTCCGGATCGCATCTTCAGATGCATCAGCGGATAACCCTGTCTCCAAGGACAAGGGTGTTTCTTCTGCGGTGGCTGCAGAGTGCTCATCTACTAAAGGGCCGCAGATTCGGCATTCAGGACTGGGTCCTGGTGACCACGGATGCCAGCCTGAGAGGCTGGGGAGCAGTCACACAGGGAAAAAATTTCCAGGGAGTGTGATCAAGTCTGGAGACTTCTCTCCACATAAATATACTGGAGCTAAGGGCAATTTACAATGTTCTAAGCTTAGCAAGACCTCTGCTTCAAGGTCAGCCGGTATTGATCCAGTGGGACAACATCACGGCAGTCGCCCACGTAAACAGACAGGGCGGCACAAGAAGCAGGAGGGCAATGGCAGAAACTGCAAGGATTCTTCGCTGGGCGAAAAATCATGTGATAGCACTGTCAGCAGTGTTCATTCCGGGAGTGGACAACTGGGAAGCAGACTTCCTCAGCAGGCACGACCTCCACCCGGGAGAGTGGGGACTTCATCGGGAAGTATTCCACATGATTGTGAACCGTTGGGAAAGACCAAAGGTGGACATGATGGCGTCCCGCCTGAACAAAAAACTGGACAGGTATTGCGCCAGGTCAAGAGACCCTCAAGCAATATCTGTGGACGTTCTGGTAACACCGTGGGTGTACCAGTCGGTGTATGTGTTCCCTCCTCTGATTCTCATAACCAAGGTACTGAGAATTATAAGACGTAGAGGAGTAAGAACTATACTCGTGGCTCCGGATTGGCCAAGAAGGACTTGGCACCCGGAACTTCAAGAAATGCTCACAGAGGACTCATGGCCTCTGCCGCTAAGAAGGGACTTGCTTCAGCAAGTACCAGGTCTGTTCCAAGACTTACCGTGGCTGCGTTTGACGGCATGGCGGTGGAACGCCAGATCCTAAGGGAAAAAGGCATTCCGGAAGAGGTCATTCCTACCCTGGTCAAAGCCAGGAAGGAGGTGACCGCAAAACATTATCACCACATGTGGCGAAAATATGTTGCGTGGTGTGAGGCCAGGAAGGCCCCACGAAGAAATTTCAACTCGGTCAATTCCTGCATTTCCTGCAAACAGGAGTGTCTATGGGCCTCAAATTGGGGTCCATTAAGGTTCAAATTTCGGCCCTGTCAATTTTCTTCCAGAAAGAATTGGCTTCAGTTCCTGAAGTCCAGAAGTTTGACAAGGGAGTATTGCATATACAACCCCCTTTTTGTGCCTCCAGTGGCACTGTGGGATCTCAACGTAGTTCTGGGATTCCTCAAATCACATTTTAAACCGCTCAAATCTGTGGATTTGAAATATCTCACATGAAAAGTGACCATGCTGTTGGCCCTGGCCTCGGCCAGGCGAGTGTCAGAATTGGCGGCTTTGTCTCACAAAAGCCATATCTGATTGTCCATTCGGACAGGGCAGAGCTGCGGACTCGTCCCCAGTTTCTTCCTAAGGTGGAGTCAGCGTTTCACCTGAACCAGCTTATTGTGGTACCTGCGGCTACTAGGGACTTGGAGGACTCCAGGTTGCTAGATGTTGTCAGGGCCCTGAAAATATAGGTTTCCAGGACGGCTGGAGTCAGGAAAACTGACTCGCTGTTATCCTGTATGCACCCAACAAACTGGGTGCTCTTGCTTCTAAGCAGACGATTGCTCGTTGGATTTGTAGCACATTTCAACTTGCACATTCTGTGGCAGGCCTGCCACAGCCTAAATCTGTCAAGGCCCATTCCACAAGGAAGGTGGGCTCATCCTGGGCGGCTGCCCGAGGGGTCTCGGCATTACAACTCTGCCGAGCAGCTACGTGGTCGGGGGAGAACACGTTTGTAAAATTCTACAAATTTGATACACTGGCTAAAGAGGACCTGGAGTTCTCTCATTCGGTGCTGCAGAGTCATCCGCACTCTCCCGCCCGTTTGGGAGCTTTGGTATAATCCCCATGGTCCTGACGGAGTCCCCAGCATCCACTAGGACGTCAGAGAAAATAAGATTTTACTTACCGATAAATCTATTTCTCGTAGTCCGTAGTGGATGCTGGGCGCCCATCCCAAGTGCGGATTGTCTGCAATACTTGTACATAGTTATTGTTACAAAAATCGGGTTATTATTGTTGTGAGCCATCTTTTCAGAGGCTCCGCTGTTATCATGCTGTTAACTGGGTTCAGATCACAGGTTGTACAGTGTGATTGGTGTGGCTGGTATGAGTCTTACCCGGGATTCAAAATCCTTCCTTATTGTGTACGCTCGTCCGGGCACAGTATCCTAACTGAGGCTTGGAGGAGGGTCATAGGGGGAGGAGCCAGTGCACACCACCTGATCCTAAAGCTTTTACTTTTGTGCCCTGTCTCCTGCGGAGCCGCTATCCCCATGGTCCTGACGGAGTCCCCAGCATCCACTACGGACTACGAGAAATAGATTTATCGGTAATTAAATCTTATTTTTGCTTATTTGTTTTATGTACTTTTATGTTAGACGCTCCGGAACCGTTGTGGCGCCATATAAAGGATAATTATAATAGAGAGTACCAGCCAGCAGCCTCACTGGTAAGAAGCTGCTGATTGCTGCCCCCTCCATGTCGGCAGATGGTGCATAGTGAGGGGGGACCCTTGGTGACATAGACACTGGGGGGAATTCAAGTGTTATCGTGCCCCGATCACCCATCTAAAGTGACGGGAGATCGCAGGGGCGATATTCAATGGGTCCCTGTTATCACACCATAAGTGTCGGGTTTAGCTGTGTAAAGCAGCTAAAACCAACTAAACGAGTAGGCGCGATCCCAAAAAGTGCAGTTTGGGCGCCCAAACAGGTCACTTTTCACTGAATAGATTCCTATATAACTGAATGTATATGAGATAAGATAATCTCTATGGGGAAGTATTATTACCTTTTACAAGCACACTGGACTTCTTATTAAGATCATTGAAAGACACTGCTATTAGCTTCTATACATTTGTGGAGGTCACACGATTGGATCAACTGGTATCTTGCCCTGTAAAAGTGGTGTCATTCACCCCACCTCTTAACGTCTGCCTTATAAACTAGTGATGAGCACCGGAAATTTTTCGGGTTTTGTGTTTTGGTTTTGGGTTCGGTTCCGCGGCCGTGTTTTGGGTTCGAACGCGTTTTGGCAAAACCTCACCGAATTTTTTTTGTCGGATTCGGGTGTGTTTTGGATTCGGGTGTTTTTTTCAAAAAACCCTAAAAAACAGCTTAAATCATAGAATTTGGGGGTCATTTTGATCCCAAAGTATTATTAACCTCAATAACCATAATTTCCACTCATTTTCAGTCTATTCTGAACACCTCACACCTCACAATATTATTTTTAGTCCTAAAATTTGCACCGAGGTCGCTGGATGACTAAGCTCAGCGACCCAAGTGGCCGACACAAACACCTGGCCCATCTAGGAGTGGCACTGCAGTATAATGCAGGATGGCCCTTCAAAAAACTACTCCCCAAACAGCACATGACGCAAAGAAGAAAAAAAAGAGGCGCAATGAGGTAGCTGTGTGAGTAAGCTAAGCGACCCTAGTGGCAGACACAAACACCTGGCCCATCTAGGAGTGGCACTGCAGTGTCACGCAGGATGGCCCTTCCAAAAAACACCCCCCAAACAGCACATGACGCAAAGAAAAAAAGAGGCGCAATGAGGTAGCTGTGTGACTAAGCTAAGCGACCCTAGTGGCCGACACAAACACCTGGCCCATCTAGGAGTGGCACTGCAGTGTCACGCAGGATGGCCCTTCAAAAAACTACTCCCCAAACAGCACATGACGCAAAGAAGAAGAAAAAAGATGCGCAATGAGGTAGCTGTGTGACTAAGATAAGCGACCCTAGTGGCCGACACAAACACCTGGCCCATCTAGGAGTGGCACTGCAGTGTCACGCAGGATGGCCCTTCCAAAAAACACCCCCCAAACAGCACATGACGCAAAGAAAAAAAGAGGCGCAATGAGGTAGCTGTGTGACTAAGATAAGCGACCCAAGTGGCCGACACAAACACCTGGCCCATCTAGGAGTGGCACTGCAGTGTCACGCAGGATGGCCCTTCCAAAAAACACCCCCCAAACAGCACATGACGCAAAGAAAAAAAGAGGCGCAATGAGGTAGCTGTGTGACTAAGATAAGCGACCCAAGTGGCCGACACAAACACCTGGCCCATCTAGGAGTGGCACTGCAGTGTCACGCAGGATGGCCCTTCCAAAAACTACTCCCCAAACAGCACATGACGCAAAGAAAAATGAAAGAAAAAAGAGGTGCAAGATGGAATTGTCCTTGGGCCCTCCCACCCACCCTTATGTTGTATAAACAGGACATGCACACTTTAACCAACCCATCATTTCAGTGACAGTGTCTGCCACACGACTGTGACTGAAATGACGGGTTGGTTTGGACCCCCACCAAAAAAGAAGCAATTAATCTCTCCTTGCACAAACTGGCTCTACAGAGGCAAGATGTCCACCTCATCATCATCCTCCGATTCATCACCGTGTACATCCCCCTCCTCACAGATTATCAATTCGTCCCCACTGGAATCCACCATCTCAGCTCCCTGTGTACTTTGTGGAGGCAATTGCTGCTGGTGAATGTCTCCACGGAGGAATTGATTATAATTCATTTTAATGAACATCATCTTCTCCACATTTTCTGGATGTAACCTCGTACGCCGATTGCTGACAAGGTGAGCGGCGGCACTAAACACTCTTTCGGAGTACACACTTGTGGGAGGGCAACTTAGGTAGAATAAAGCCAGTTTGTGCAAGGGCCTCCAAATTGCCTCTTTTTCCTGCCAGTATAAGTACGGACTGTCTGACGTGCCTACTTGGATGCGGTCACTCATATAATCCTCCACCATTCTTTCAATGGGGAGAGAATCATATGCAGTGACAGTAGACGACATGTCCGTAATCGTTGTCAGGTCCTTCAGTCCGGACCAGATGTCAGCATCAGCAGTCGCTCCAGACTGCCCTGCATCACCGCCAGCGGGTGGGCTCGGAATTCTGAGCCTTTTCCTCGCACCCCCAGTTGCGGGAGAATGTGAAGGAGGAGATGTTGACAGGTCGCGTTCCGCTTGATGTGACAATTTTCTCACCAGCAGTTCTTTGAACCCCAGCAGACTTGTGTCTGCCGGAAAGAGAGATCCAAGGTAGGTTTTAAATCTAGGATCGAGCACGGTGGCCAAAATGTAGTGCTCTGATTTCAACAGATTGACCACCCGTGAATCCTTGTTAAGCGAATTAAGGGCTCCATCCACAAGTCCCACATGCCTAGCGAAATCGCTCTGTGTTAGCTCCTCCTTCAATGTCTCCAGCTTCTTCTGCAAAAGCCTGATGAGGGGAATGACCTGACTCAGGCTGACAGTGTCTGAACTGACTTCACGTGTGGCAAGTTCAAAAGGTTGCAGAACCTTGCACAACGTTGAAATCATTCTCCACTGCGCTTGAGACAGGTGCATTCCACCTCCTATATCGTGCTCAGTTGTATAGGCTTGAATGGCCTTTTGCTGCTCCTCCAACCTCTGAAGCATATAGAGGGTTGAATTCCACCTCGTTACCACTTCTTGCTTCAGATGATGGCAGGGCAGGTTCAGGCGTTTTTGGTGGTGCTCCAGTCTTCTGTACGTGGTGCCTGTACGCCGAAAGTGTCCCGCAATTCTTCTGGCCACCGACAGCATCTCTTGCACGCCCCTGTCTTTTTTAAATAATTCTGCACCACCAAATTCAAGGTATGTGCAAAACATGGGACGTGCTGGAATTTGCCCAGATTTAATGCACAAACAATGGCCCTCATTCCGAGTTGATCGGTCGCAAGGCGAATTTAGCAGAGTTACACACGCTAAGCCTACGCCTACTGGGAGTGTATCTTAGCTTCTTAAAATTGCGACCGATGTAATCGCAATATTGCGATTACAAACTACTGAGCAGTTTCTGAGTAACTTCAACCTTACTCTGCCTGTGCGATCAGTTCAGTGCTTGTCGTTCCTGGTTTGACGTCACAAACACACCCAGCGTTCGCCCAGACACTCCCCCGTTTCTCCAGCCACTCCTGCGTTTTTTCCGGAAACGGTAGCGTTTTCAACCACACGCCCATAAAACACCGTGTTTCCGCCCAGTAACACCCATTTCCTGTCAATCACATTACGATCGCCGGAGCGATGAAAAAGCCGTGAGTAAAAATACTATCTTCATTGTTAAATTACTTGGCGCAGTCGCAGTGCGAATATTGCGCATGCGTACTAAGCGGATTTTCATTGCGATGCGATGAAAAATACCGAGCGAACGACTCGGAATGAGGGCCAATATTGCTGGCGTTGTCCGATGCCACAAATCCACAGGAGAGTCCAATTGGGGTAAGCCATTCCGCGATGATCTTCCTCAGTTGCCGTAAGAGGTTTTCAGCTGTGTGCGTATTCTGGAAAGCGGTGATACAAAGCGTAGCCTGCCTAGGAAAGAGTTGGCGTTTGCGAGATGCTGCTACTGGTGCCGCCGCTGCTGTTCTTGCGGCAGGAGTCCATACATCTACCCAGTGGGCTGTCACAGTCATATAGTCCTGACCCTGCCCTGCTCCACTTGTCCACATGTCCGTGGTTAAGTGGACATTGGGTACAACTGCATTTCTCTGACGTCCTAGTGGATGCTGGGAACTCCGTAAGGACCATGGGGAATAGCGGGCTCCGAAGGAGGCTAGGCACTCTAGAAAGATTTATGACTACCTGGTGTGCACTGGCTCCTCCCACTATGACCCTCCTCCAAGCCTCAGTTAGATTTTGTGCCCGGCCGAGGTTGGATGCACACTAGGGGCTCTCCTGAGCCTTTAGAAAGAAAGTATAGAAATTAGGTTTTTTATTTTCAGTGAGACCTGCTGGCAACAGGCTCACTGCAGCGAGGGACTAAGGGGAGAAGAAGCGAACCAGCCTGCTTGCAGCCAGCTTGGGCTTCTTAGGCTACTGGACACCATTAGCTCCAGAGGGATCGACCGCAGGCCCAGTCCTTGGTGTTCGGTCCCGGAGCCGCGCCGCCGTCCCCCTTACAGAGCCAGAAGCAAGAAGAGGTCCAGAAAATCGGCGGCAGAAGACATCAGTCTTCACCAAGGTAGCGCACAGCACTGCAGCTGTGCGCCATTGCTCCTCACACACACTTCACACTCCGGTCACTGAGGGTGCAGGGCGCTGGGGGGGGGGGGGGGGCGCCCTGAGAAGCAATAATAACACCTTGGCTGGCAAAAATACCACAATATATAGCCCCAGAGGCTATATATGTGGAAAATACCCCTGCCAGAATATAGGAAAAAGCGGGAGAATAGTCCGCGGAAAAGGGGCGGAGCTATCTCCTTCAGCACACTGGCGCCATTTTCCCTCACAGCTCCGCTGGAAGGAAGCTCCCTGGCTCTCCCCTGCAGTCTACACTACAGAAAAGGGTAAAAAAGAGAGGGGGGGGCACTAAATTTAGGCGCAGTATACATTTATATAGAAAAAGCAGCTATAGGGGACATAACTCAGTTAGTCCCTGCATTATATAGCGCTCTGGTGTGTGCTGGCATACTCTCACTCTGTCCCCCCAAAGGGCTTTTGTGGGTCCTGTCCTCTGTTAGAGCATTCCCTGTGTGTGTGCGGTGTGTTGGTACGGCTGTGTCGACATGTTTGATGAGGATAATGATGTGAAGACGGAGCAGATGCCTTTAGAAGGGATGTCACCCCCTGCGGGGCAGACACCTGAGTGGATGAGCTTATGGAAAGAAATGAGTGCACGTATAGACTCCTTGCATAAGAAATTTGACGACATGCCAAATGTGGGACAGCCGACTTCTCAGCTCGTGCCTGTCCAGGCGTCTCAAAGGTCATCAGGGGCTCTGAAACGCCCGCTACCTCAGATCGCAGACGCAGATGTCGACACTGATACTGACACCAGTGTCGACGACGACGAGTCTAACCTGATGCCCACTAAGGCCATTCACTGCATGATTGAGGCAATGAAAGAGGTGTTACACATTTCTGATATAAATACAGGTACCACTAAAAAGTAGAGATGAGCGGGTTCGGTTCCTCGGAATCCGAACCCGCCCGAACTTCAGTTTTTTTTACACGGGGCCGAGCGACTCGGATCTTCCCGCCTTGCTCGGTTAACCCGAGCGCGCCCGAACGTCATCATCCCGCTGTCGGATTCTCGCGAGGCTCGGATTCTATCGCGAGACTCGGATTCTATATAAGGAGCCGCGCGTCGCCGCCATTTTCACACGTGCATTGAGATTGATAGGGAGAGGACGTGGCTGGCGTCCTCTCCGTTTAGAGTGACTAGTACTAGAGAGAGAGAGACACAAATTTTGGGGAGCATATAGGAGGAGTACTACTTGCTGCTGATAGTGTGACCAGTGACCAGTGCCACCAGTTTAATTAATCCGTTCTCTGCCTGAAAAAAAACGATACACAGTGTGACACAGTCACACATACCATATCTGTGCTCAGCCCAGTGTGCTGCATCATATACTGTATATCATTATCTGACTGCTGAGTGCTCACTGCTCACACAGCTTAATTGTGGGGGAGACTGGGGAGCAGTTATAGCAGGAGTACATATTTTAAGTACAGTGCACACTTTTGCTGCCAGAGTGCCACTGCCAGTGTGACTGACCAGTGACCACTGACCACCAGTATTGTGATTGTCTGCTGACCACCAGTATATTGTGATTGTCTGCCTGAAAAAGTTAAACACTCGTCGTGTGGTGTTTTTATAAACGCATTCTGCAGACAGTGTCCAGCAGGTCCGTCATTACATAATATATACCTGTCCGGCTGCAGTACTAGTGTGATATATATATATTTTAATTTTATCTCATTATCATCCAGTCTATATTAGCAGCAGACACAGTACGGTAGTCCACGGCTGTAGCTACCTCTGTGTCGGCAGTCGCTCGTCCATCCATAATTGTATACCACCTACCCGTGTTTTTTTTTTTTTTTCTATCTTCTTGATACTAGTAGCTTACTTTAGGAGTCTGCAGTGCTGACAGACAGTGTCCAGCAGGTCCGTCATTACATAATATATACCTGTCCGGCTGCAGTACTAGTGTGATATATATATATATATATTTTAATTTTATCTCATTATCATCCAGTCTATATTAGCAGCAGACACAGTACTGTAGTCCACGGCTGTAGCTACCTCTGTGTCGGCAGTCGCTCGTCCATCCATAATTGTATACCACCTACCCGTGGTTTATTTTTTTTTTCTATCTTCTTGATACTAGTAGCTTACTTTAGGAGTCTGCAGTGCTGAGTCTGACAGACAGTGTCCAGCAGGTCCGTCATTACATAATATATACCTGTCCGGCTGCAGTACTAGTGTGATATATATATATATTTTAATTTTATCTCATTATCATCCAGTCTATATTAGCAGCAGACACAGTACGGTAGTCCACGGCTGTAGCTACCTCTGTGTCGGCAGTCGCTCGTCCATCCATAATTGTATACCACCTACCCGTGGTTTATTTTTTTTTTCTATCTTCTTGATACTAGTAGCTTACTTTAGGAGTCTGCAGTGCTGACAGACAGTGTCCAGCAGGTCCGTCATTACATAATATATACCTGTCCGGCTGCAGTACTAGTGTGATATATATATATATTTTAATTTTATCTCATTATCATCCAGTCTATATTAGCAGCAGACACAGTACGGTAGTCCACGGCTGTAGCTACCTCTGTGTCGGCAGTCGCTCGTCCATCCATAATTGTATACCACCTACCCGTGGTTTATTTTTTTTTCTATCTTCTTGATACTAGTAGCTTACTTTAGGAGTCTGCAGTGCTGACAGACAGTGTCCAGCAGGTCCGTCATTACATAATATATACCTGTCCGGCTGCAGTACTAGTGTGATATATATATATATATTTTAATTTTATCTCATTATCATCCAGTCTATATTAGCAGCAGACACAGTACGGTAGTCCACGGCTGTAGCTACCTCTGTGTCGGCAGTCGCTCGTCCATCCATAAGTATACTAGTATCCATCCATCTCCATTGTTTACCTGAGGTGCCTTTTAGTTGTGCCTATTAAAATATGGAGAACAAAAATGTTGAGGTTCCAAAATTAGGGAAAGATCAAGATCGACTTCCACCTCGTGCTGAAGCTGCTGCCACTAGTCATGGCCGAGACGATGAAATGCCAGCAACGTCGTCTGCCAAGGCCGGTGCCCAATGTCATAGTACAGAGCATGTAAAATCCAAAACACCAAATATCAGTAAAAAAAGGACTCAAAAATCTAAAATAAAATTGTCGTCGGAGAAGCGTAAACTTGCCAATATGCCATTTACCACACGGAGTGGCAAGGAACGGCTGAGACCCTGGCCTATGTTCATGGCTAGTGGTTCAGCTTCACATGAGGATGGAAGCACTCAGCCTCTCGCTAGAAAAATGAAAAGACTCAAGCTGGCAAAAGCACCGCAAAGAACTGTGCGTTCTTCGAAATCCCAAATCCACAAGGAGAGTCCAATTGTGTCGGTTGCGATGCCTGACCTTCCCAACACTGGACGTGAAGAGCATGCGCCTTCCACCATTTGCACGCCCCCTGCAAGTGCTGGAAGGAGCACCCGCAGTCCAGTTCCTGATAGTCAGATTGAAGATGTCAGTGTTGAAGTACACCAGGATGAGGAGGATATGGGTGTTGCTGGCGCTGGGGAGGAAATTGACAAGGAGGATTCTGATGGTGAGGTGGTTTGTTTAAGTCAGGCACCCGGGGAGACACCTGTTGTCCGTGGGAGGAATATGGCCATTGACATGCCTGGTGAAAATACCAAAAAAATCAGCTCTTCGGTGTGGAAGTATTTCAACAGAAATGCGGACAACATTTGTCAAGCCGTGTGTTGCCTTTGTCAAGCTGTAATAAGTAGGGGTAAGGACGTTAACCACCTCGGAACATCCTCCCTTATACGTCACCTGCAGCGCATTCATAATAAGTCAGTGACAAGTTCAAAAACTTTGGGCGACAGCGGAAGCAGTCCACTGACCAGTAAATCCCTTCCTCTTGTAACCAAGCTCACGCAAACCACCCCACCAACTCCCTCAGTGTCAATTTCCTCCTTCCCCAGGAATGCCAATAGTCCTGCAGGCCATGTCACTGGCAATTCTGACGAGTCTTCTCCTGCCTGGGATTCCTCCGATGCATCCTTGCGTGTAACGCCTACTGCTGCTGGCGCTGCTGTTGTTGCTGCTGGGAGTCGATGGTCATCCCAGAGGGGAAGTCGTAAGACCACTTTTACTACTTCCACCAAGCAATTGACTGTCCAACAGTCCTTTGCGAGGAAGATGAAATATCACAGCAGTCATCCTGTTGCAAAGCGGATAACTGAGGCCTTGACAACTATGTTGGTGTTAGACGTGCATCTGGTATCCGCCGTTAGTTCACAGGGAACTAGACAATTTCTTGAGGTAGTGTGCCCCCGTTACCAAATACCATCTAGGTTCCACTTCTCTAGGCAGGCGATACCGAGAATGTACACGGACGTCAGAAAAAGACTCACCAGTGTCCTAAAAAATGCAGTTGTACCCAATGTCCACTTAACCACGGACATGTGGACAAGTGGAGCAGGGCAGGGTCAGGACTATATGACTGTGACAGCCCACTGGGTAGATGTATGGACTCCCGCCGCAAGAACAGCAGCGGCGGCACCAGTAGCAGCATCTCGCAAACGCCAACTCTTTCCTAGGCAGGCTACGCTTTGTATCACCGGTTTCCAGAATACGCACACAGCTGAAAACCTCTTACGGCAACTGAGGAAGATCATCGCGGAATGGCTTACCCCAATTGGACTCTCCTGTGGATTTGTGGCATCGGACAACGCCAGCAATATTGTGTGTGCATTAAATATGGGCAAATTCCAGCACGTCCCATGTTTTGCACATACCTTGAATTTGGTGGTGCAGAATTTTTTAAAAAACGACAGGGGCGTGCAAGAGATGCTGTCGGTGGCCAGAAGAATTGCGGGACACTTTCGGCGTACAGGCACCACGTACAGAAGACTGGAGCAACACCAAAAACGCCTGAACCTGCCCTGCCATCATCTGAAGCAAGAAGTGGTAACGAGGTGGAATTCAACCCTATATATGCTTCAGAGGTTGGAGGAGCAGCAAAAGGCCATTCAAGCCTATACAATTGAGCACGATATAGGAGGTGGAATGCACCTGTCTCAAGCGCAGTGGAGAATGATTTCAACGTTGTGCAAGGTTCTGCTGCCCTTTGAACTTGCCACACGTGAAGTCAGTTCAGACACTGCCAGCCTGAGTCAGGTCATTCCCCTCATCAGGCTTTTGCAGAAGAAGCTGGAGACATTGAAGGAGGAGCTAACACGGAGCGATTCCGCTAGGCATGTGGGACTTGTGGATGGAGTCCTTAATTCGCTTAACAAGGATTCACGGGTGGTCAATCTGTTGAAATCAGATCACTACATTTTGGCCACCGTGCTCGATCCTAGATTTAAAACCTACCTTGGATCTCTCTTTCCGGCAGACACAAGTCTGCTGGGGTTCAAAGACCTGCTGGTGAGAAAATTGTCAAGTCAAGCGGAACGCGACCTGTCAACATCTCCTTCACATTCTCCCGCAACTGGGGGTGCGAGGAAAAGGCTCAGAATTCCGAGCCCACCAGCTGGCGGTGATGCAGGGCAGTCTGGAGCGACTGCTGATGCTGACATCTGGTCCGGACTGAAGGACCTGACAACGATTACGGACATGTCGTCTACTGTCACTGCATATTATTCTCTCCCCATTGAAAGAATGGTGGAGGATTATATGAGTGACCGCATCCAAGTAGGCACGTCAGACAGTCCGTACTTATACTGGCAGGAAAAAGAGGCAATTTGGAGGCCCTTGCACAAACTGGCTTTATTCTACCTAAGTTGCCCTCCCACAAGTGTGTACTCCGAAAGAGTGTTTAGTGCCGCCGCTCACCTTGTCAGCAATCGGCGTACGAGGTTACTTCCAGAAAATGTGGAGAAGATGATGTTCATTAAAATGAATTATAATCAATTCCTCCGTGGAGACATTGACCAGCAGCAATTGCCTCCACAAAGTACACAGGGAACTGAGATGGTGGATTCCAGTGGGGACGAATTGATAATCTGTGAGGAGGGGGATGTACACGGTGATATATCGGAGGATGATGATGAGGTGGACATCTTGCCTCTGTAGAGCCAGTTTGTGCAAGGAGAGATTAATTGCTTCTTTTTTGGTGGGGGTCCAAACCAACCCGTCATTTCAGTCACAGTCGTGTGGCAGACCCTGTCACTGAAATGATGGGTTGGTTAAAGTGTGCATGTCCTGTTTATACAACATAAGGGTGGGTGGGAGGGCCCAAGGACAATTCCATCTTGCACCTCTTTTTTCTTTAATTTTTCTTTGCGTCATGTGCTGTTTGGGGAGTATTTTTTGGAAGGGCCATCCTGCGTGACACTGCAGTGCCACTCCTAGATGGGCCAGGTGTTTGTGTCGGCCACTAGGGTCGCTTAGCTTACTCACACAGCTACCTCATTGCGCCTCTTTTTTTCATTGCGTCATGTGCTGTTTGGGGGGTGTTTTTTGGAAGGGCCATCCTGCGTGACACTGCAGTGCCACTCCTAGATGGGCCAGGTGTTTGTGTCGGCCACTAGGGTCGCTTATCTTACTCACACAGCTACCTCATTGCGCCTCTTTTTTTCTTTGCGTCATGTGCTGTTTGGGGAGTGTTTTTTGGAAGGGCCATCCTGCGTGACACTGCAGTGCCACTCCTAGATGGGCCAGGTGTTTGTGTCGGCCACTAGGGTCGCTTATCTTACTCACACAGCTACCTCATTGCGCCTCTTTTTTTCTTTGCGTCATGTGCTGTTTGGGGAGTGTTTTTTGGAAGGGCCATCCTGCGTGACACTGCAGTGCCACTCCTAGATGGGCCAGGTGTTTGTGTCGGCCACCAGGGTCGCTTAGCTTACTCACACAGCTACCTCATTGCGCCTCTTTTTTTCTTTGCGTCATGTGCTGTTTGGGGAGTGTTTTTTGGAAGGGCCATCCTGCGTGACACTGCAGTGCCACTCCTAGATGGGCCAGGTGTTTGTGTCGGCCACTAGGGTCGCTTAGCTTACTCACACAGCTACCTCATTGCGCCTCTTTTTTTCTTTGCGTCATGTGCTGTTTGGGGAGTGTTTTTTGGAAGGGCCATCCTGCGTGACACTGCAGTGCCACTCCTAGATGGGCCAGGTGTTTGTGTCGGCCACTAGGGTCGCTTATCTTACTCACACAGCTACCTCATTGCGCCTCTTTTTTTCTTTGCGTCAAGTGCTGTTTGGGGAGTGTTTTTTGGAAGGGCCATCCTGCGTGACACTGCAGTGACACTCCTAGATGGGCCAGGTGTTTGTGTCGGCCACTAGGGTCGCTTAGCTAAGTCATCCAGCGACCTCGGTGCAAATTTTAGGACTAAAAATAATATTGTGAGGTGTGAGGTGTTCAGAATAGACTGAAAATGAGTGGAAATTATGGTTTTTGAGGTTAATAATACTTTGGGATCAAAATGACCCCCAAATTCTATGATTTAAGCTGTTTTTTAGTGTTTTTTGAAAAAAACACCCGAATCCAAAACACACCCGAATCCGACAAAAAAAATTCGGTGAGGTTTTGCCAAAACGCGGTCGAACCCAAAACACGGCCGCGGAACCGAACCCAAAACCAAAACACAAAACCCGAAAAATTTCAAGTGCACATCTCTACTAAAAAGGGTATTATGTTTGGGGAGAAAAAACTACCCGTAGTTTTTCCCCCATCAGATGAATTAAATGAAGTGTGTGAAGAAGCGTGGGCTTTCCCTGATAAAAAATTGGTAATTCCTAAGAAGGTACTAATGGCGTTCCCTTTCCCGCCAGAGGATAGGTCACGTTGGGAAACACCTCCTAGAGTGGATAAAGCGCTCACACGTTTGTCTAAATAGGTGGCACTACCGTCTCCGGATACGGCCGCCCAAGGAACCTGCTGATAGAAAGCAGGAGGCGATCCTGAAGTCTGTATACACACACTCAGGCATTATACTTAGGCCAGCTATTGCGTCAGCATGGATGTGCAGTGCTGCCGCTGCGTGGTCAGATAAACTGTCAGAAAATATTGACACACTAGACAGAGACACGATTCTGCTAACCATAGACCATATCAAAGACTCAGTCTTATATATGAGAGATGCACAAAGGGAAATCTGCCGGCTGGCATCTAAAGTAAGTGCATTGTCCATTTCTGCTAGGAGAGGACTCGCCAGTGGACAGGAGATGCAGATTCTAAAAGGCACATGGAAGTTTTGCCTTATAAGGGTGAGGAATTATTTGGGGATGGTCTCTCGGACCTAGTTTCCACAGCAACGTCTGGGAAGTCAGCATTTTTACCCCATGTCCCCTCACAGCCTAAGAAGGCGCCGTTTTATCAGGTTCAGTCCTTTCGGACCCAGAAAAACAAGCGTGGAAAAGGCGGGTCTTTTCTGTCCAGAGGCAGAGGTAGGGGAAAAAGGCTGCAACAAACAGCAGGTTCCCAGGAGCAAAAGTCCTCCCCCGCTTCTTCTTCCAAGTCCGCCGCATGACGGTGGGGCTCCACAGGCGGAGTCAGGTACGGTGGGGGGCCGCCTCAAGAATTTCAGCGATCAGTGGGCTCGCTCACAGGTAGATCCCTGGATCCTTCAAATAGTATCTCAGGGGTACAAACTGGAATTCGAGGCGTCTCCACCCCACCGGTTCCTAAAATCTGCCTTGCCGATTGCTCCCTTAGACAGGGAGGTGGTGCTAGCGGCAATTCACAAGCTGTATTCCCAGCAGGTGATAATCAAGGTACCCCTACTTCAACAAGGCCGGGGTTACTATTCCACACTATTTGTGGTGCCGAAACCGGACGGTTCGGTGAGACCCATTTTAAATTTGAAATCCTTGAACACATACATAAAAAAATTCAAGTTCAAGATGGAATCGCTCAGGGCGGTTATTGCAAGCCTGGACGAGGGGGATTACATGGTATCCCTGGACATCAAGGATGCTTACTTGCATGTCCCCATTTACCATCCTCACCAGGAGTACCTCAGATTTGTGGTACAGGATTGCCATTACCAATTCCAGACGCTGCCGTTTGGACTGTCCACGGCACCGAGGGTATTTACCAAGGTTATGGCGGAAATGATGATACTCCTTCGAAAAAAGGGAGTTTTAATTATCCCGTACTTGGACGATCTCCTAATAAAGGCGAAGTCCAAGGAACAGTTGTTGGTGGGAGTAGCACTATCTCAGGAAGTGCTGCACCAGCACGGCTGGATTCTGAATATCCCAAAGTCACAGCTGGTTCCGACGACACGTCTACTGTTCCTGGGTATGATTCTGGATACAGTCCAGAAAAAAGTGTTTCTCCCGGAGGAGAAAGCCAGGGAGTTGTCATCTCTAGTTAGAGACCTCCTGAAACCAAAACAGGTATCGGTGCATCACTGCACGCGGGTCCTGGGAAAGATGGTAGCTTCTTACGAAGCAATTCCCTTCGGCAGGTTCCATGCCAGAATCTTTCAGTGGGACCTGTTGGACAAATGGTCCGGATCGCATCTTCAGATGCATCGCTTAATAACCCTGTCTCCAAGAACCAGGGTGTCTCTACTGTGGTGGCTGCAGAGTGCCCATCTTCTAGAGGGCTGCAGGTTCGGCATACAGGACTGGGTCCTGGTGACCACGGATGCCAACCTTCGAGGCTGGGGGGGCAGTCACACGGGGAAGAAACTTCCAAGGACTATGGTCGAGTCAGGAGACTTCCCTTCACATAAATATTCTGGAACTAAGGGCCATTTACAATGCCCTAAGTCAAGCAAAATCCCTGCTCCTACACCAGCCGGTGCTGATCCAGTCAGACAACATCACGGCAGTCGCCTATGTAAATCGACAGGGCGGCACAAGAAGCAGGATGGCAATGGCAGAAGCCACAAGAATTCTCCGATGGGCGGAGAATCATGTACTAGCACTGTCAGCAGTGTTCATTCCGGGAGTGGACAACTGGGAAGCAGACTTCCTCAGCAGACACGACCTCCACCCGGGAGAGTGGGGACTTCATCCAGAAGTCTTCCAGATGCTGGTAAACCACAGGTGGACATGATGGCATCCCGCCTCAACACAAAGTTAAAAAGATATTGCGCCAGGTCAAGGGACCCTCAGGCGATAGCTGTGGACGCTCTAGTGACACCGTGGGTGTACCAGTCGGTTTATGTGTTCCCTCCTCTGCCTCTCATACCAAAGGTATTGAGAATAATAAGAAAGCGAGGAGTAAACACAATTCTCGTGGTTCCGGATTGGCCAAGACGAGTGTGGTACCCGGAACTTCAAGAGATGATCTCAGAGGACCCGTGGCCTCTGCCGCTCAGACAAGACCTGCTACAGCAGGGGCCCTGTCTGTTCCAAGACTTACCGCGGCTGCGTTTGACGGCATGGCGGTTGAACGCCGGATCCTGAAGGAAAAGGGCATTCCGGAGGAAGTCATTCCTACGCTTATTAAAGCCAGGAAAGATGTTACGGCAAATTATTATCACCGCATATGGCGGAAATATGTTGCATGGTGCGAGGCCGAAAAGGCCCCAACAGAGGAATTTCAACTAGGTCGATTTCTGCATTTCCTGCAAGCAGGAGTGAATATGGGCCTAAAACTAGGCTCCATTAAAGTACAGATCTCGGCTCTGTCGATTTTCTTTCAAAAAGAACTAGCTTCAGTACCTGAAGTTCAGACATCTGTGAAAGGAGTGCTGCATATTCAGCCCCCGTTTGTGCCTCCTGTGGCACCTTGGGATCTCAACGTGGTGTTGAGTTTCTTAAAATCACATTGGTTTGAGCCACTAAAAACCGTGGATCTGAAATATCTCACGTGGAAAGTGGTCATGTTATTGGCCTTGGCTTCAGCCAGGCGAGTGTCAGAATTGGCGGCTTTATCATGTAAAAGCCCTTATCTGATTTTCCATATGGATAGGGCAGAATTGAGGACTCGTCCCCAGTTTCTCCCTAAGGTGGTGTCAGCTTTTCACCTGAACCAGCCTATTGTGGTGCCTGCGGCTACTAGGGACTTGGAGGACTCCAAGTTGCTAGACGTTGTCAGGGCCCTGAAAATATATGTTTCCAGGACGGCTGGAGTCAGAAAATCTGACTCGCTGTTTATCCTGTATGCACCCAACAAGCTGGGTGCTCCTGCTTCTAAGCAGACTATTGCTCGCTGGATTTGTAGTACAATTCAGCTTGCACATTCTGTGGCAGGCCTGCCACAGCCAAAATCTGTAAATGCCCATTCCACAAGGAAGGTGGGCTCATCTTGGGCGGCTGCCCGAGGGGTCTCGGCTTTACAACTTTGCCGAGCAGCTACTTGGTCAGGGGCAAACACGTTTGCAAAATTCTACAAATTTGATACCCTGGCTGAGGAGGACCTGGAGTTCTCTCATTCGGTGCTGCAGAGTCATCCGCACTCTCCCGCCCGTTTGGGAGCTTTGGTATAATCCCCATGCTCCTTACGGAGTTCCCAGCATCCACTAGGACGTCAGAGAAAATAAGAATTTACTCACCGGTAATTCTATTTCTCGTAGTCCGTAGTGGATGCTGGGCGCCCATCCCAAGTGCGGATTGTCTGCAATACTTGTAAATAGTTATTGCTAACTAAAGGGTTATTGTTGAGCCATCTGTTGAGAGGCTCAGTTGTTTTCATACTGTCAAACTGGATATAGTATCACGAGTTGTACGGTGTGATTGGTGTGGCTGGTATGAGTCTTACCCGGGATTCAAAATCCTTCCTTATTATGTCAGCTCGTCCGGGCACAGTGTCCTAACTGAGGCTTGGAGGAGGGTCATAGTGGGAGGAGCCAGTGCACACCAGGTAGTCATAAATCTTTCTAGAGTGCCCAGCCTCCTTCGGAGCCCGCTATTCCCCATGGTCCTTACGGAGTTCCCAGCATCCACTACGGACTACGAGAAATAGAATTACCGGTGAGTAAATTCTTATTTTTTTAGGACACTGGTGAGTCTTTTTCTGAGGTCTGTGTACATTTTCGGTATCGCCTGCCTAGAGAAATGGAACCTAGATGGTATTTGGTACCGGGGACACAGTACCTCCAACAAGTCTCTAGTTGGCTCTGCAGTAATGATGGATACCGGAACCACGTTTCTCACCGCCCAGGATGCCAAGGCCTCAGTTATCCGCTTTGCAGCAGGATGACTGCTGTGATATTTCATCTTCCTCGCAAAGGACTGTTGGACAGTCATTTGCTTGGTGGAAGTAGTAAAAGTGGTCTTACGACTTCCCCTCTGGGATGACGATCGACTCCCAGCAGCAACAACAGCAGCGCCAGCAGCAGTAGGCGTTACACGCAAGGATGCATCGGAGGAATCCCAGGCAGGAGAGGACTCGTCAGAATTGCCAGTGACATGGCCTGCAGGACTATTGGCATTCCTGGGGAAGGAGGAAATTGACACTGAGGGAGTTGGTGGGGTGGTTTGCGTGAGCTTGGTTACAAGAGGAAGGGATTTACTGGTCAGTGGACTGCTTCCGCTGTCGCCCAAAGTTTTTGAACTTGTCACTGACTTGTGATGAATGCGCTGCAGGTGACGTATAAGGAAGGATGTTCCGAGGTGGTTAACGTCCTTACCCCTACTTATTACAGCTTGACAAAGGCAACACACGGCTTGACAAATGTTGTCCGCATTTCTGTTGAAATACTTCCACACCGAAGAGCTGATTTTTTTGGTATTTTCACCAGGCATGTCAATGGCCCTATTCCTCCCACGGACAACAGGTGTCCCACTGTCTCCCCGGGTGCCTGACTTAAACAAACCACCTCACCATCAGAATCCTCCTGGTCAATTTCCTCCCCAGCGCCAGCAACACCCATATCCTCCTCATCCTGGTGTACTTCAACACTGACATCTTCAATCTGACTATCAGGAACTGGACTGCGGGTGCGCCTTCCAGCACTTGCAGGGGGCGTGCAAATGGTGGAAGGCGCATGCTCTTCACGTCCAGTGTTGGGAAGGTCAGGCATCGCAAACGACACAATTGGACTCTCCTTGTGGATTTGTGATTTCGAAGAACGCACAGTTCTTTGCTGTGCTTTTGCCAGCTTGAGTCTTTTCATTTTTCTAGCGAGAGACTGAGTGCTTCCATCCTCATGTGAAGCTGAACCACTAGCCATGAACATAGGCCAGAGCCTCAGCCGTTCCTTGCCACTCCGTGTGGTAAATGGCATATTGGCAAGTTTACGCTTCTCCTCCGACAATTTTATTTTAGATTTTTGAGTCCTTTTTTTACTGATATTTGGTGTTTTGGATTTTACATGCTCTGTACTATGACATTGGGCATCGGCCTTGGCAGACGACGTTGATGGCATTTCATGGTCTCGGCCATGACTAGTGGCAGCAGCTTCAGCACGAGGTGGAAGTCGATCTTGATCTTTCCCTATTTTTGGAACCTCAACATTTTTGTTCTCCATATTTTAATAGGCACAACTAAAAGGCACCTCAGGTAAACAATGGAGATGGATGGATACTAGTATACTTATGGATGGACGAGCGACTGCCGACACAGAGGTAGCTACAGCCGTGGACTACCGTACTGCGTCTGCTGCTAATATAGACTGGATGATAATAATATAAAAAATATATATATGTCACTACTGCAGCCGGACAGGTATATATTATATAATGACGGACCTGCTGGACACTGTCAGCACTGCAGACTCCTAAAGTAAGCTACTAGTATCAAGAAGATAGAAAAAAAAAAAAACACCACAGGTAGGTGGTATACAATTATGGATGGACGAGCGACTGCCGACACAGAGGTAGCTACAGCCGTGGACTACCGTACTGCGTCTGCTGCTAATATAGACTGGATGATAATGATATAAAAAATATATATATATCACTACTGCAGGACAGGTATATATTATATAATGACGGACCTGCTGGACACTGTCAGCAGAATGCGTTTATAGAATAAAAACACCACACGACGAGTGTTTAACTTTTTCAGGCAGACAATCACAATATACTGGTGGTCAGTGGTCACTGGTCAGTCACACTGGCAGTGGCACTCTGGCAGCAAAAGTGTGCACTGTTAATGTACTCCTGCTATAACTGCTCCCCAGTCTCCCCCACAATTAAGCTGTATAAACAGTGAGCACTCAGCACAGTCAGATATACATAGATGATGCAGCACACTGAGGCTGAGCACAGATATGGTATACTGTGTCACTGTGTATCGTTTTTTTTCAGGCAGAGAACGGATTATATTAAATAATAATAAAACTGCACTGGTGGTCACTGGTCAGTCACTAGTAAACTCTGCAGTCTCTGAGTACTCCTAAGCTCCAGTAAATCAAGTGTCTCACTCTCACTCTCTATCTATTTCTATTCTAAACGGAGAGGACGCCAGCCACGTCCTCTCCCTATCAATCTCAATGCACGTGTGAAAATGGCGGCGACGCGCGGCTCCTTATATAGAATCCGAGTCTCGCGATAGAATCCGAGCCTCGCGAGAATCCGACAGCGGGATGATGACGTTCGGGCGCGCTCGGGTTAACCGAGCAAGGCGGGAAGATCCGAGTCTGCCTCGGACCCGTGTAAAAAGGCTGAAGTTCGGGGGGGTTCGGATTCCGAGGAACCGAACCCGCTCATCACTATTATAAACCTTCGCCTTATAGAACCTGTAATGTATGAACCAGGCTGAAGTTTTATTGTCACTGGCCAACTCCCCAGGTATAACAGTCACGTTGCAGAACTTTGGTCAAAGAAGAAAACTATTTGTTTAAATCATCCCTTTTTAAAATGGTACCATTGTATGTCATCAGGTTTTTATACAGCAAATCCAAATTGGTGCAAGTGTGGGTATTGTTTGCTTCAGGACAGATTATCTAATCAGTAAATGATTGGATTGTTTCAGATGTCACTGAGTAATAATATGAGTGATTGATGTGATAATTCGGCTATCAAACTGTCCGGCTAGATAAGAACAAAATTGATGTGTGCTACTAGCATTAGTGTGTGGGAAAGCGGTTCCCATGATTATCTGCTAATGACATGTGTTTCTATGTGTTAGCCAACACTTTGACCTCGAGAAGGTCATTTCTGTGACCTGTAGTATGGCCACGTGGGATCTGCTCCCAACTTCAATGTCAGCTTGATTTTATCACACATTATAGACTGTTTGGGCCTGTAACACCCAAATAAGCAGTGGTGGCGTAGGAGCCCCAGCAGTCTGTAAAACTCATGGAATGGAATTTACCTTTCTCTAACGTCCTAAGTGGATGCTGGGGACTCCGTAAGGACCATGGGGAATAGCAGCTCCGCAGGAGACTGGGCACATCTAAAGAAAGCTTTAGGACTAACTGGTGTGCACTGGCTCCTCCCCCTATGATCCTCCTCCAAGCCTCAGTTAGATTTCTGTGCCCGACGAGAAGGGTGCACACTAAGGGCTCTCCTGAGCTTCTTAGTGAAAGTTTTAGTTTAGGTTTGTTATTTTCAGTGAGACCTGCTGGCAACAGGCTCACTGCATCGAGGGACTAAGGGGAGAAGAAGCGAACTCACCTGCGTGCAGAGTGGATTGGGCTTCTTGGCTACTGGACATTAGCTCCAGAGGGACGATCACAGGCCCAGCCTGGATGGGTCCCGGAGCCGCGCCGCCGGCCCCCTTACAGAGCCAGAAGAGCGAAGAGGTCCGGAAAAATCGGCGGCAGAAGACGTTCCTGTCTTCAATAAGGTAGCGCACAGCACTGCAGCTGTGCGCCATTGCTCTCAGCACACTTCATACTCCGGTCACTGAGGGTGCAGGGCGCTGGGGGGGGCGCCCTGAGACGCAATAAAACATGATAAAAATACCTTACATGGCAAAAAATACATCACATATAGCTCCTGGGCTATATGGATGCATTTAACCCCTGCCAGAATATACAGAAAAACGGGAGATAAGGCCGCCGAAAAGGGGGCGGAGCCTATCTCCTCAGCACACTGGCGCCATTTTCCCTCACAGCTCAGTTGGAGGGAAGCTCCCTGGCTCTTTCCTGCAGTCACTACACTACAGAAAGGGTTAAAAAAAAAGAGAGGGGGGCACTAATTAGGCGCAGTATTAAAACATACAGCAGCTATAAGGGGAAAAACACTTATATAAGGTTATCCCTGTATATATATATATAGCGCTCTGGTGTGTGCTGGCATACTCTCCCTCTGTCTCCCCAAAGGGCTAGTGGGGTCCTGTCCTCTATCAGAGCATTCCCTGTGTGTGTGCTGTGTGTCGGTACGTTTGTGTCGACATGTATGAGGAGAAAAATGATGTTGAGACGGAGCAGAGTGTCTGTAACAGTGATGTCACCACCTAGGGGGTCGACACCTGAGTGGATGTACTGTTGAAAATTACGTGACAGTGTCAGCTCTGTATAAAAAAACAGTGGTTGACATGAGACAGCCGGCTACTCAGCTTGTGCCTGTCCAGACGTCTCATAGGCCGTCAGGGGCTCTAAAGCGCCCGTTACCTCAGATGGCAGATACAGACGCCGACACGGATACTGACTCCTGTGTCGACGGTGAAGAGACAACCGTGATTTCCAGTAGGGCCACACGTTACATGATTGAGACAATGGAAAATGTTTTATACATTTCTGATAATACGAGTACCACCAAAAAGGGGTATTATGTTCGGTGAGGGAAAAACTACCTGTAGTTTTCCTGAATCTGAGAAATAAAATGAGGTGTGTGATGATGCGTGGGTTTCCCCCCGATAACAATTGATAATTTCTTAAAAAGTATTGGGGTATACCCTTTCCCGCCAGAGGTTAGGGTGCGTTGGGAAACACCCCCTAGGGGGGATAAGGCGCTCACACGCTTGTAAGAACAAGGGCTCTACCCTCTCATGAGATGGCCGCCCTTAAGGATCCTGCTGATAGAAAGCAGGAGGGTATCCAAAAATGTATTCACACACATACTGGTGTTATACTGCGACCAGCAATCGCCTCAGCCTGGAGGTGCAGTGCTGGGTTGGCATGGTCGGATTCCCTGACTGGAAATATTGATATCCTAGCTAAGGATAGTATATTATTGCCTATAGAGCATTTAAAAGATGCATTTCTATATATGCATGATGCACAGCGGAATATTTGCCGACTGGCATCAAGTATAAGTGCGTTGTCCAATTCTACCAGTAAAATGGTCAGGTGATGCGGATTCCAAACGGCATTTGGAAGTATTGCCTTTGAAAAGGGACATTTGGGGTCGGTCTTTTAGACCTGGTGGCCACGGTAACAACTGGGAAATCCACGTTTGTACCCCAGGTCGCCTCTCAAAATAAGACGCCGTATTATCAGGCGCAGTCCTTTGTTGGCAAGCGGACAAAAGGTTCCTCTTTTCTGCTCGTGACAGAGGGAGAGGAAAAAGGCTGAAGAGATTAGCCAGTTCCCAGGAACAGAAACCCTTTCCCGCCTCTGCCAAGCCCTCAGTATGACGCTAGGGCCTTACAAGCTCAGGCACGGTGGGGGCCCGTTCTCAATGAATTTCAGTGCGCAGTGGGCTCACTCGCAAGTAGACCCCTGGATCCTTCAGGTAATATCTCAAGGGTACATATTGGAATTCGAGACGTCTCCCCCTCGCCGTTTCCAGAAGTCGGCTTTACCGACGTCTCCCTCTGACAGGGAGGCAGTTTTGGAAGCCATTCACAAGCTGTATTCCCAGCAGGTGATAATCAAGGTACCCCTCCTGCAACAGGGAACGGGGTATTATTCCACACTATTGTGGTACCGAAGCCAGACGGCTCGGTGAGACCGATTCTAAATCTAAATCTAAAATCTAAAATCTTTGAACACTTACATACAGAGGTTCAAATTCAAGATTGAGTCACTCAGAGCAGTGATTTCGAACCTGGAAGAAGGGGACTACATGATGTCTCGGGACATCAAGGATGCTTACCTTCATGTCAAAATTTACCCTTCTCACCAAGGGTACCTCAGGTTATGGTACAGAACTGTCACTATCAGTTCAGACGCTGCCGTAGGGATGGTCCACGGCACCCCGGGTCTTTACCAAGGTAATGGCCGAAATGATATCCCTTCGAAGGAAGGAAATTTTAGTTATCCCTTACTTGGACGATTCCCTGATAAGGGTAAGATCCAGGGAACAGTTGGAAGTCGGTGTAGCACTATCTCAGGTAGTGTTGCGGCAGCACGATTGGATTCTCAATATTCCAAAATCGCAGCTGGTTCCGACGACTTGTCTTCTGTTTCCTAGGGATGTTCCTGGACACAGTCCAGAAAAAAGGTGTTTCTCCCGGAAGAGAAAGCCAGGGAGTTATCCGAGCTAGTCAGGAACCTCCTAAAACCGAACCAAGTCTCAGTGCATCAATGCACAAGGGTTCTGGGTAAAAATGGTGGCTTCCTACGAAGCAATCCCATTCGTTAGATTCCACGCAAGAACTTTCCAGTGGAACCTACTGGACAAATGGTCCGGGTCGCATTTTCAGATGCATCAGCGGATAACCCTGTCACCAAGGACAAGGGTATCCATCCTGTGGTGGTTGCAGAGTGCTCATCTTCTAGAGGGCCGCAGATTCGGCATTCAGGACTGGGTCCTGGTGACCACGGATGCCAGCCTGCGAGGCTGGGGAGCAGTCACACAGGGAAGGAATATCCAGGGCTTAGGGTCAAGCCTGGATACATCACTTCACATAAATATCCTGAAGCTAAGGGCCATTTACAATGCTCTAAGCTTAGCAAGACCTCTGCTTCAAGGTCAGCCGGTGTTGATCCAGTCGGACAACATCATGGCAGTCACCCACGTAAACAGACAGGGTGGCACAAGAAGCAGGAGGGCAATGGCAGAAGCTGCAGGGATTCTTCGCTGAGCGGAAAATCATGTGATAGCACTGTCAACAGTATTCATTCCGGGAGTGGACAACTGGGAAGCAGACTTCCTCAGCACGACCTCCACCCGGGAGAGTGGGGACTTCACCCAGAAGTCGTCCACATGATTAAAAAACTCGACAGGTATTGCGCCAGGTCAAGAGACCCTCAGGCAATAGTTGTAGACGCTCTGGTAACACCGTGGGTGTACCAGTCAGTGTATGTGTTTCCTCCTCTGCCTCTCATACCCAAGGTACTGAGATTGATAAGATGGAGAGGAGAAAGCACTATATTCGTGGCTCCGGATTGGCCAAGAAGGACTTGGTAACCGGAACTTCAAGAGATGCTCACGGAGGATCCGTGGCCTCTACCTCTAAGAAGGGACCTGCTCCAGCAAGGACCCTGTCTGTTCCAAGACTTACCGCGGCTGCGTTTGACGGCATGCCGGTTGAACACCGGATCCTGAAGGAAAAAAGGCATTCCGGATGAAGTCATCCATATCCTGATCTAAAGCCAGGAAGGATGTAACCGCAAAAACATTATCACCGCAATTGGCGAAAATATGTTGCATAGTGCGAGGCCAGTAAGGCCCGACGGAGGAAATTCAACTGGGTCGATTCCTACATTTCCTGCAAACAGGAGTGTCTATGGGCCTGAAATTGGGGTCCATTAAGGTTCAGATTTCGGCCCTGTCAATTTTCTTCCAAAAAAGAACTAGCTTCAGTCCCTGAAGTTTAGACGTTTGTAAAAGGGGTACTGCATATACAGCCTCCTTTTGTGCCTCCAGTGGCAATTTGGGATCTCAATGTAGTTTGGGTTCCAAAAGTCACATTGGTTTGAACCACTTAAATCTGTGGAGTTAAAATATCTCACATGGAAAGTGGTCATGCTGTTGGCCCTGGCCTGGGCCAGGCGTGTGTCAGAATTGGCGGCTTTATCCTGTAAAAGCCCTTATCTGATTTTCCATTCGGACAGGGCGGAATTGAGGACTCGTCCTCAGTTTCTCCCTAAGGTGGTTCCAGCGTTTTCACCTGAACCAACCTATTGTGGTGCCTGCGGCTACTAGGGACTTGGAGGAATCCAAGTTGCTGGATGTTGTCAGGGCCCTGAAAATATTTCCAGGACGGCTGGAGTCAGGAAATCTGACTCGCTGTTTATCCTGTATGCACCCAACAAGCTGGGTGCTCCTGCTTCTAAGCAGACTATTGCTCGTTGGATTTGTAGTACAATTCAGCTTGCACATTCTGTGGCAGGCCAGCCACAGCTAAAATCTGTAAAAGCCCGTTCCACAAGGAAAGTGGGCTCATCTTGGGCGGCTGCCCGAGGAGTCTCGGCTATACAACTTTGCCGAGCAGCTACTTGGTCAGGGGCAAACACGTTTGCTAAATTCTACAAATTTGATACCCTGGCTGAGGAGGACCTGGAGTTCTCTCATTCGGTGCTGCAGAGTCATCCGCACTCTCCCGCCCGTTTGGGAGCTTTGGTATAATCCCCATGGTCCTTACGGAGTCCCCAGCATCCACTTAGGACGTTAGAGAAAATAAGAATTTACTTACCGATAATTCTATTTCTCATAGTCCGTAGTGGATGCTGGGCGCCCATCCCAAGTGCGGATTGTCTGCAATACTTGTACATAGTTATTGTTACAAAAATCGGGTTATTATTGTTGGGAGCCATCTTTTCAGAGGCTCCTCTGTTATCATACTGTTAACTGGGTTCAGATCACAAGTTATACGGTGTGATTGGTGTGGCTGGTATGAGTCTTACCCGGGATTCAAAATCCTTCCTTATTGTGTACGCTCGTCCGGGCACAGTATCCTAACTGAGGCTTGGAGGAGGGTCATAGGGGGAGGAGCCAGTGCACACCAGTTAGTCCTAAAGCTTTCTTTAGATGTGCCCAGTCTCCTGCGGAGCCGCTATTCCCCATGGTCCTTACGGAGTCCCCAGCATCCACTACGGACTATGAGAAATAGAATTATCGGTAAGTAAATTCTTATTTTCTCTGACGTCCTAGTGGATGCTGGGAACTCCGTAAGGACCATGGGGAATAGCGGCTCCGCAGGAGACTGGGCACAACTAAAGAAAGCTTTAGGACTACCTGGTGTGCACTGGCTCCTCCCCCTATGACCGTCCTCCAAGCCTCAGTTAGATTTTTGTGCCCGACCGAGCAGGGTGCAATCTAGGGGGCTCTCCTGAGCTTCTTAGAAAAAAGGTTTTTTATTTTCAGTGAGACCTGCTGGCAACAGGCTCACTGCATCGAGGGACTAAGGGGAGAAGAAGCGAACCTGCCTGCTTGCAGCCAGCTTGGGCTTCTTAGGCTACTGGACACCATTAGCTCCAGAGGGACCGAACACAGGCCCAGCCTCGGAGTCCGGTCCCAGAGCCGCGCCGCCGGCCCCCTTACAGAGCCAGAAGCAAGAAGAGGTCCGGAAAATCGGCGGCAGAAGACATCAGTCTTCACCAAGGTAGCGCACAGCACTGCAGCTGTGCGCCATTGCTCCTCATGCACACCACACACTCCGGCCACTGAGGGTGCAGGGCGCTGGGGGGGGGGGCGCCCTGAGCAGCAATATAAACACCTTGGCTGGCAAAAATACACCACATATAACCCCCGGGGCTATATGGATGTATATTAACCCCTGCCAGATTCCAGAAAAAAGCGGGAGAAAAGTCCGCCGAGAAGGGGGCAGAGCCTATCTCCTCAGCACACGGGCGCCATTTTCCCTCACAGCTCCGCTGGAAGGACGCCTCCCTGACTCTCCCCTGCAGTCCTGCACTACAGAAAAGGGTAAAACAAGAGAGGGGGGGCCACTAATTAGGCGCAGTATAATATAAACAGCAGCTATAAAGGGAAAAACACTCTGTATAGTGTTATCCCAACATATATATAGCGCTCTGGTGTGTGCTGGCATACTCTCCCTCTGTCTCCCCAAAGGGCTAGTGGGGTCCTGTCCTCTATCAGAGCATTCCCTGTGTGTGTGCTGTGTGTCGGTACGGCTGTGTCGACATGTATGAGGAGGAAAATGATGTGGAGGCGGAGCAATTGCCTGTAGTGGAGATGTCACCCCCTAGGGGGTCGACACCTGAGTGGATGGGCTTATGGAAGGAATTACGTGAAAATGTCAGCTCTTTACAAAAGAAATTTGATGACATGGGACAGCCGGCTACTCAGCTTGTGCCTGTCCAGGCGTCTCAAAGACCATCAGGGGCTCTTAAACGCCCGCTATCACAGATGGCAGATACAGACGCCGACACGGATACTGACTTCAGTGTCGACGATGAAGAGACGAATGTGACTTCCAGTAGGGCCACACGTTACATGATTGAGGCAATGAAAAATGTTTTACACATTTCTGATAGTACAAGTACCGTTAAAAAGGGTATTATGTTTGGTGAGAAAAAACTACCTGTAGTTTTTCCTGCATCTGAGGAATTAAATGAAGTGTGTGATAATTCCTAAAAGGTTATTGGCATCATACCCTTTCCCGCCAGAGGATAGGGCACGTTGGGAAACACCCCCTAGGGTGGATAAAGCGCTCACACGCTTGTCTAAACAGGTGGCACTGCCGTCTCCTGATACGGCCGCCCTTAAGGAACCTGCTGACAGAAAGCAGGAGAATATCCTAAAATGTATATACACTCACACGGGTGTTATACTGCGACCAGCAATCGTCTCAGCCTGGATGTGCAGTGCTGGGGTGGCTTGGTCGGATTCCCTGACTGAAAATATTGATACCCTGGATAGGGACAGTATATTACTGACTATAGAGCATTTAAAAGATGCATTTTTATATATGCGTGATGCACAGAGGGATATTTGCCGACTGGCATCAAGAGTAAGTGCGCTGTCCATATCCGCCAGAAGAGGGTTATGGACGCGGCAGTGGTCAGGTGTTGCTGATTCTAAAAGGCATATGGAAGTATTGCCTTATAAAGGGGAGGAGTTATTTGGGGTAGGTCTATCAGACCTGGTGTCCACGGCAACTGCTGGGAAATCCACATTTTTACCCCAGGTAGCCTCTCAACATAAGAAGACGCCGTATTATCAGGCGCAGTCCTTTCGGCCCCATAAGGGCAAGCGGACAAAAGGCTCCTCATTTCTGCCCCGTGGCAGAGGGAGAGGAAAAAGGCTGCAGCAAACAGCCAGTTCCCAGGAACAGAAGTCCTCTCCCGCTTCTGCCAAGTCCTCAGCATGACGCTGGGGCTATACAAGCGGACTCAGGCACGGTGGGGGCCCGTCTCAAGAATTTCAGCGCACAGTGGGCTCACTCACAAGTGGACCCCTGGATCCTTCAGGTAGTATCTCAGGGGTACAAATTGGAATTCGAGACGTCTCCCCCTCGCCGTTTCCTAAAGTCTGCCTCCGACAGGGAGGCGGTATTGGAAGCCATTCACAAGCTGTATTCCCAGCAGGTGATAATCAAGGTACCCCTCCTGCAACAGGGAAAGGGGTATTATTCCACGCTGTTTGTGGTACCGAAGCCGGACGGCTCGGTGAGACCCATTTTAAATCTAAAATCTTTGAACACTTACATACAGAGGTTCAAATTCAAGATGGAGTCACTCAGAGCGGTGATCGCGAACCTGGAAGAAGGGGATTATATGGTGTCTCTGGACATCAAGGATGCTTACCTCCATGTCCCAATTTACCCTTCTCACCAAGGGTACCTCAGGTTTGTGGTACAGAACTGCCACTATCAGTTTCAGACGCTGCCGTTTGGGTTGTCCACGGCACCCCGGGTCTTTACCAAAGTAATGGCCGAAATGATGATACTCCTTCGAAGGAAAGGAGTTTTAATTATCCCTTACTTGGACGATCTCCTGATAAGGGCGAGATCCAGGGAACAGTTGGTAGTCGGAGTAGCACTATCTCAAGTAGTGCGGCGGCAGCACGGTTGGATTCTCAATATCCCAAAATCGCAGCTGATCCCGACGACACGTCTTCTATTCCTAGGGATGATCCTGGACACAGTCCAGAAAAAGGGTTTTCTCCCGGAAGAGAAAGCAAGGGAGTTATCCGAGCTAGTCAGGAACCTCCTAAGGCGCTCATAACTTTATTGTGATTACATAAACCTTTTCTTTAAGCTAGCTTATCACTAAATTAAACAACACCACACACTGAAATAAAGACACGGACACAGTAGCTGGAGTTAAAGGTCAGACGATGTTTATTAATCGCTGACCAACTCTTTAAACTATAATTGTGATCGAATTAGAATTGATTTTGAATATAGACTTAAATTTAGTTTGGAGGATGGCAAACAGAAAGTCGCTGCCAAACACCAGCACCAGTCACCTAGATGAAACCACCAAACCAAGGAGGGGAGTACACATACCCCGCCTCCTTCCCGCATAACCCGCATTGTGCTGGCCTTACCCCTCTTTCTCTGGCAAACGTTCGGTTCCCGCAGGGGAACGTCTAAATGTCCAACCGCAAGAAAAGGACACACCTGCCGTCCTTCTAAAGAGGGAGCCCCACAATGACCACTTATGCCTGTGTGACAGCTGGTTGGTAGCGACTTCCCGCCAATCTGGCTTTAAAATAGCCAACTGCAAATCAACAAACCGTAGCTGAAATCCGGGAGGGCGGGCGGGCATAAAATGAATGGCAAGAGGAAGTCTAGGAAAATGGCCCCCACCTATATACTATCCTAAGACCCTCCTATTAAGCTTGATGCACAACCTTCCAATCCAATAGGAAAAAACCAAAAGGGGAAACTGATCTGCCTAGCAACTGTTTAGTCACTTAACAACCAATCACAAAAAGTGGATCTCTTATATGGCCTCAGGCTTATGCAGCCTTCAGCTTATCTAAGGCGCTCATAACTTTATTGTGATTACATAAACCTTTTCTTTAAGCTAGCTTATCACTAAATTAAACAACACCACACACTGAAATAAAGACACGGACACAGTAGCTGGAGTTAAAGGTCAGACGATGTTTATTAATCGCTGACCAACTCTTTAAACTATAATTGTGATCGAATTAGAATTGATTTTGAATATAGACTTAAATTTAGTTTGGAGGATGGCAAACAGAAAGTCGCTGCCAAACACCAGCACCAGTCACCTAGATGAAACCACCAAACCAAGGAGGGGAGTACACATACCCCGCCTCCTTCCCGCATAACCCGCATTGTGCTGGCCTTACCCCTCTTTCTCTGGCAAACGTTCGGTTCCCGCAGGGGAACGTCTAAATGTCCAACCGCAAGAAAAGGACACGCCTGCCGTCCTTCTAAAGAGGGAGCCCCACAATGACCACTTATGCCTATGTGACAGCTGGTTGGTAGCGACTTCCCGCCACCAAGGTTTACCAAACCGCCACCGCCATCCGCAACAGTAACCAACTAAAAACAACTAAATAGCTCTACCGAAACAGACAAAAAATATCCTCCAGGAAAAACTGCACTCCTTCCGGAGAAAGATGAACCCCATCCTCCTTGTAGAACTGCCTGTTCCTTAGCCCCAGTAGAGGATGCCTGATCGCCACTCCACCTATGGCCCTAACAAAAAGAGACACTGCCGGATTACCCTTCTTGCGTGCTTTCTCCAGCGCCGAGAAACGCACCGCACCACGCCAATGGAAACGAGGCACCATTTCCGACCAAACAATGCAGACTCCTGGCCAGTGACAACGGATTGCCACCAAATCCGCCTTAACGGACAAAACCAAATCTATCCCTTAACTCGACCTATATCATTCCCACCCAAATGAATGACAATACAACTGGGGCGACCCTGGCGGCGCTCCCGGGAAAAAAGGACCCGCAACAAATCACCCCATAACATGCCTAGAACACCTAACCATCTCACTTGCCTGGATCCAAAAACCTCCGCTGCCCTAAGTGCCATGGGATGCTAAAAAATATAGGAAAGACCAACCAGCCATATTTGGTCCCCAAAATTGATGATAGCTGCAAAGAAAATATCCTAACATCAGATTATGAACGTAATACATACAAAAAACACAACGGAACAAAAAGAAACACAAGTGAAGGAGAAAAATCAAAAAACCTCCCGTGGACCTTGAGAGAACAGCCAATTGAAATTAGGCCCCCTCGGAGGAAAAATTTTAAAAATTCACTTCACACCCTCGATTCCTGAACGGTAAGCGTTCAAAAACCGACGAGTAAACACGTTTTTGGGTTAGCGCAACAGGCGCACTTATAACTTATACCAACGGACATATGACCTATAGGAGGCGGACTTCCAACGGCCCAGCTCCCGAACAGCCGCAGGGGATGAACCTGTAGCCGCTGCATGAGTAGCCGCCCCAATCCGCAAGGAATGGATACCGAAGTCCGCCCCCTGCAAGCCCAATGCCGCCAAACATTTTTTGAACACAGCAGCAAATTGAAATTTCGTCAGAGGGTCAACCTGCGCGTGCACCAGCAACTGGTCGCCCCCTGGAGGCCTCAACCGTACATACTCCTGCGTCAACCGCAGCGGGTAAACACCCGGTTCTTCCTGAGCCTCCAAGGACAACCAGCGACCCCGACCTGCTTGATCTGTCTTGGACCGCACAATCCTACAGAGTAACAGGCCCTCCTGCCAGCGCACATTTTCGTAAAGCCAACCCGACTCCCGAGACGTTTGCTGCATGCCACCAACTCGCTCACCCGAAAAGCCCCGAAAAAGGCCAGGGCATACGCACAACCAAACAACGCGACCTCGAATTCCGAGGACGCAATTTGAGGCAGTACCCGCAGTAAATCCGTTAGAAGCTGCAACGTTACGGGCCTACGTGAATCCGCAGGCGCCGGGCGCAACCTGGCCCAACCTTTCAGCGCTCTGGAAAGGACAAACGACCCCGTGGGGTCCGTCATCCCGTGGAGCCGCGAGTGAAAGGAAATGCCCGCAAGGGCAGATGCCATGGTCGCTTTTGACCTACCGTTTTGGCAATGTTCCCAAACAAAGGTCATCAGGGCGACGGCCGAGGACTCACCTGCTACCCCGTACCTACTCTGAAAGACCGACCAATCCCGCCCGGCTGCATCATACGCTCGGAGAGTGGAAGGAGCCAGCGCACACCTGGCTAAAGCATTTTAAACCGACTCGACCATCTGCCAGACAGAAGGTGGGCACTGTAACCCCTCCGCCGTCGCTCCCGGAACCCACGTCCTGAATTTGTCAAACTGGAACCGAGACAATGCATCCGCAATTCCATTGTCAACCCCAGGCACGTGGCGGGCCCTGAAATTAATATTGCGCTGCAAGCAAACTAACACTAGATGCCGTAGCAGCCTCAGAGCCTGCGGCGAGGAGGAACGCTGATTATTAATCGCATGTACCACCCCCAAGTTGTTGCAATGAAACAAAATGTCCCTATTTGCGAACTGGCCGGCCCATAATTCAAGCGCCACTATGATCGGGAACAATTCCAGCAAAAGGAGGTTTCTTGGTAAACTCACGCGTTACCCACGAGGCCGGCCAAGCCGCAGCGCACCATGCGCCAGCAACAAACGCGCCCTAAACCTCGACTGCCTGAGGCATCCGTGAACAATTGCAGCTGCTTACTGGAACAACAAGGCGCGGGCCACAAAACTTCCCTCTTGAAGGACACCAGGAAAGAGACCCAAATCCGCAAATCATTTCTGATCTCGCGGGAAAGGTACACGGTGTGATTCTGCCGGACCGTCCCCGCCGTGGCCCGCTCAAGTTTGCGACAGAAAATCCTACCCATGGGGATAATCCTGCACGCAAAATTGAGAGAACCCAGCAAGGACTGCACCTGCTTAAGCCGAACTCTGCGTTTGCCTAAACAGTCAGTAATTAAACCCAAAAGCTTACGCACTTTATCCTCGGGCAGGCGACAGCAACCCCCCACCGTGTCAATTTCGATACCTAAATAGCTAAGACAAGTGCAAGGGCCCTCGCATTTGTCTTGCGCGACAGGCACCCCTAGCCTTATGAACAAGGATCTAGCCACCAACAGAATATCCCCACAGATCGAACTGCCCCCCAGGCCCACAAAGAGAAAGTCGTCCAGGTAGTGACCCACCCCGCGTTGACCGGAGGCGGACTGGACGCACCAATGCAAAAATGTGCTAAAACTCTCAAAGTGGGCACAGGAGACCGAACAACCCATGGGGAGCCACCGATCCACGTAAAACTCGCCCCCTATTTTGAAACCCAGAAACCGCAGGGAATCCGGATGCAGTGTAAAAAGCCGGAAAGCCGACTCCACGTCCATATTTGCCAACAAGCCCCCCGGACCACAACCCGCACCAAGCGCAGAGCGTCATCAAAAGACTGATAACGTACCCTGCACATAGCCTGCGGAATAGCGTTGTTAACCGAAAAGCCCGGCGGGTGCGACAAGTGCTGTATCAGGCGGAACTTGCCCGTGGCCTTCTTGGGCACCACCCCACCTGGGGAAATGCACAAGGAGGGCAGTGGGGGAAAGGCGTGGGGCCCCAACATGCGCCCCAAGCCGATCTCCCCGACCACCTTCCGCCTAATCTCCTGCGGGAATTCGCGCGCCGCTCTCAAATTCTGGCGCGCCACCACGTGCACCGAATCCGAAATGGGCAAACCAAAAACGTGCAGAAAAAACCCGCCAAGAGGAATGACGCTGCCGACCTGTCGGGGTATAAGCTCAGCCAGCGCCGCAACTCGGGAACTCGAATTGGGGAAAAAGGCCTTACTTGCCAATTCCCCTGGTCTCGGCAGGGGCGGAGGGCTTCCCGCTCGCCGCCGAGGTCTAATCTTTGGCCGGGTGACTGGCCCCGCACAACCTGCACGAGTGGCGAAAACGACAATTCACCCCCTTGACGCAATTTCCCTCGTTGTAGGCAAAACACTTCCCTTTCCCTATCGAGCGGGAACCCGGAGCCCCGGCCGCCCCGGGCTTCTTGACCGTGACGTCCGGGGCGGGCTTAACCTGCTGCGTGACCTCCAACCACACCTTGACATCCTTAAAACCCGCGGGCAGGGCGGGGTTGCCATCCTGATTGCGACGGAATTTCTCATCGTAATCCCGCCAAGCATAACCCTTGGATTTCAAGTACATGTCATGTACTAAAAACAACTATTTCACTAAATTGTGATACTCCGCGGGTAGCGATTCCGTGTAGCAAGCAGTAAACCAAAAATCCTCGCAACCACTGGTGAAAATTGCGGCAAGCATTTTCCCCAATGCCGCCCGGTTTCTTAGCTGCGTCGAAACCCTGCCGCATCGCATCCTTAAGGGTGAAGATCCCTTTTCTGTGATTCCTTTGCCATGCGCCGCGCGATGAGTCTAGCTAATTTACGCGGGCGCCGCGGAGAGCCTGAATAAACACTGCTAGATGATGAGGAAGAACAACTAGATGAACTGTGTAAAGGAAGGGCATGCTCACCAGTGTCAGAAGAACCCGGAACAGCGTCGTCCGTTGCACCCGACTCAGTTGGTGGCCGAACTTCCCCCGTTGCTGCCGCGTCCCTCTGTGACCTTCGTCCCCCACGCGACGTAGCCCCGGAACCGGCCAGCACCTGTGAGGGAGAAACAGAAGGGACAACAGGCGCGGGGGAAACCAGCGCATAAATGGTAATGGGGTGAGCATGCAGGGGAGGAGGCCAAGTACAGCCGCCCCCCGCGGCGGAGGGCCGGCGGGGAGCGGCGGGTGAGGACCCCCAATTGAGGGGTACCCGACGGCGTGGGGGAAGGCAGTCCCGGCCCCCGCAGCGCCCCCCATGGAGTAAGCAGGCCGCCAAGAAGGATGCGGCATGTAACCGCCCGCCCCTGAAAATCCGGACGAAACCGGGGGGAACTGTGGAGGGGCAGGAAGGGGCGGCAAAATTTGCGCCAATTGATTGGCTACAGCTAGGGGCGGCCCGTGATGCGAGCCCGAAAAGGCAGGGAGGGGAACCATAACCCGGGGGGCCGCCGACCGACCACGTGGGCCAGACGCCGGAGCCCGAGCCGTCAAAGTAAGGGTAAAATTGTGGTGTGGACGCCACCGTTAGGCCCATGGAGGGTGCTCAGGCAGCTGCAGGGAACGCCGGCGCAATAGGCCAAGGAAGGACACCGGGGAAAAATTGGTCCCCAGCGAAACCTTGGGCGCGTCCATTCGAGTGTTCAGGGCCGGGCAGGTGGTAAGCCGCCACGATGTACGACCGACTCTCCATCATCTGCAGCTCCCCCGGCGTGCCAGGAGGAGGCGCCTGGAGCCCGACGACCGGGGATGATGACACGGGCAGCCGCGCAACGGGCGACCGGATGCCCAGCCTAAAGGCCCCCTGATGCGTCACTCCCAACCGGGAACCCCAGCCATGCAACCGCAGGAGGGGCGGGCGCTGCGGCAGCACCAGCCACGCCCCCTACTCCTGAAACACCCGGTAGCGCCCCCGGCACCCCATTCCCTAACTGGGTACTACAGGCCCCTCCGCAGACAGGGGTACCTGTACCCCACAAACCGTACTGGGGACAGAGGGCACCTCACCCTGCTGCCCCAGACTCATATTCCCCACTGTTGGCCCAGCCCCCCCCCTCGCCCTCCGCAGCCCCGCCGCGGTCGCTCGACACCACGTGGGCGCCCGAGCCGCCGCTCAGAGCCGCTGTCGGGTAAGGCGGAGGAGACCCGGCGCTGCCCAGCGCGCCGGGCGAAGGAACTGTAGATGCCGCTGCAGCAGCCGGGGACGCCGGTGACCGCGGCCCGGCCGAGCCGCTCGCCCCAGCGACACGTGCAGAGCGGCCATTGGCCGTCTGCCTCGCGCTGACAGGGTAGCGGGTAGTCGTGGCCCGACTCTGCCGCGTGCCAGCCGACGCCAAAAGGAGTCTCCTAGGGGCCGCACTGCGGGAATGGGAGCGGGGGGTGCCCGCGGCCTCCACGAGGCGGGTGGGGGGAGCGGAGCGGCGCGGGCTCGGCAAACCAGGGGGAGAGGGGGAACCAATAAATACAATATAATAACATGTCACAGGAAGAATCACTGAAAAGAAAAGGGGGGAAGGGGGGGGGGAGGTGCAGAACAGGAAGCTAATATACAAAGGAAAAACAGCAATGAAATTACAGTGCCAATGTACTTAACCTTCCTGGGCCATAAAATGAATGGCAAGAGGAAGTCTAGGAAAATGGCCCCCACCTATATACTATCCTAAGACCCTCCTATTAAGCTTGATGCACAACCTTCCAATCCAATAGGAAAAAACCAAAAGGGGAAACTGATCTGCCTAGCAACTGCTTAGTCACTTAACAACCAATCACAAAAAGTGGATCTCTTATATGGCCTCAGGCTTATGCAGCCTTCAGCTTATCTAAAACCAGGCCAAGTATCAGTGCATCAATGCACAAGGGTCCTGGGAAAAATGGTGGCTTCCTACGAAGCAATCCCATTCGGCAGATTCCACGCAAGAACATTCCAGTGGGACCTGCTGGACAAATGGTCCGGATCGCATCTTCAGATGCATCAGCGGATAACCCTGTCCCCAAGGACAAGGGTGTCTCTCCTGTGGTGGTTGCAGAGTGCTCATCTTCTAGAGGGCCGCAGATTCGGCATTCAGGACTGGGTCCTGGTGACCACAGATGCCAGCCTGCGAGGCTGGGGAGCAGTCACACAGGGAAGAAATTTCCAAGGAGATTTCGCTTCACATAAATATTCTGCAGCTAAAAGCCATTTACAATGCCCTAAGCCAAGCAAGGCCCCTGCTTCAGAACCAGCCGGTACTGATCCAATCAGACGACATCACGGCGGTCGCCCATGTACACAGACAGGGCGGCACAAGAAGCAGGATGGTGATGGCAGAAGCCACAAGGATTCTCCGATGGGCGACCTACACCCAGGAGAATGGGGACTTCATCCAGAAGTTTTCCAAATGCGGGTAAACCGTTGGGAATGACCACGGGTGGACATGATGGCGTCCCGCCTCAACAAGAAGTTGAAAAGATATTGCGCCAGGTCAAGGGACCCTCAGGCGATCGCTGGGGACGCTCTAGTGACACCGTGGGTGTACCAGTCGGTTTATGTGTCTCCTCCTCTACCTCTCATACCCAAGGTACTGAGAATAATAAGAAGGCGAGGAGTGAAAACCATACTCGGGGTTCCGGATTGGCCATGAAGAGCTTGGTACCCGGAACTTCAAGAGATGCTGGCAGAGGACCCTTGGCCTCTGCCGCTCAGACAAGACCTGCGGGAGCAGGGACCCTGTCTGTTCCAAGACTTACCGCGGCTGCGTTTGACGGCATGATGGTAGAACACCGGTTCCTAAAGGAAAAGGGTATTCTGAAGGAAGTCATCCCTACCCTGATCATAGCCAGGAAGGATGTCACCGCAAGACATTATCGCCGCGTTTGGCGAAAATTTGTTGCTTGGTGGGAGGCCATGAAGGCCCCGACGGAGGTATGTCATCTATGTCGATTCCTGCACTTCCTGCAAGCAGGGGTGACGTTTGGGCCTCAAATTGGGGTCCATCAAGGTCCAGATTTCGGCTCTGTCGATTTTCTTCCAGAAAGAACTGGCTTCACTGCCTGAAGTTCAGACTTTGGTTAAAGGAGTACTACATATTCAGCCTCCTTTTGTGCCTCCTGTGGCACTTTTTGGATCTCAACGTGGTGTTGGATTTCCTAAAGTCGCATTGGTTGAGCCACTTAAAACCATGGAGCTAAAGTATCTCACGTGGAAAGTGGTCATGCTGTTGGCCTTGGCCTTGGCCAGGCGTGTGTCAGAATTGGCGGCTTTGTCATGTAAAAGCCCTTATCTGATTTTCTACATGGATAGGGCAGAGTTGAGGACTCGTCCTCAGTTTTCTCCCGAAGGTGGTCTCAGGTTTCACTTGAACTAACCTATTGTGGTGCCTGCGGCTACTAGGGACTTGGAGGATTCCAAGTTGCTGGACGTAGTCAGGGCCCTGAAAATTTTATTTTTCCAGGACGGCTGGAGTCAGGAAAACTGACTCGCTGTTTATCCTGATGGCACCCAACAAGCTGGGTGCTCCTGCTTCTAAGCAGTCTATTGCGCACTGGAATTGTAGCACTATTCAGCTGGCGCATTCTGCGGTAGGATTACCGCAGCCTAAATCAATAAAAGCCCATTCCACAAGGACGGTGGGCTCATCTTGGGCGGCTGCCCGAGGGGTCTCGGCTTTACAACTTTGCCGAGCAGCTACTTGGTCAGGGGCAAACACGTTTGCAAAATTCTATGAATTTGATACCCTGGCTGAGGAGGACCTGGAGTTCTCTCATTTGGTGCTGCAGAGTCATCCGCACTCTCCCGCCCGTTTGGGAGCTTTGGTATAATCCCCATGGTCCTTACGGAGTTCGCAGCATCCACTAGGACGTCAGAGAAAATAAGAATTTACTTACCGATAATTCTATTTCTCGTAGTCCGTAGTGGATGCTGGGCGCCCATCCCAAGTGCGGATTGTCTGCAATACTTGTACATAGTTATTGTTAACTAATCGGGTTCTTGTTGTGAGCCATCTATTCAGAGGCTCCTCTGTTATCATGCTGTTAACTGGGTTTCATATCACAAGTTGTACGGTGTGATTGGTGTGGCTGGTATGAGTCTTACCCGGGATTCTAAATCCTTCCTTATTGTGTACGCTCGTCCGGGCACAGTGTCCTAACTGAGGCTTGGAGGAGGGTCATAGGGGGAGGAGCCAGTGCACACCAGGTAGTCCTAAAGCTTTCTTTAGTTGTGCCCAGTCTCCTGCGGAGCCGCTATTCCCCATGGTCCTTACGGAGTTCCCAGCATCCACTACGGACTACGAGAAATAGAATTATCGGTAAGTAAATTCTTATTTTCTTTCCTAAAGCATCTTTAAATTATTATTATTATTATTATTATTATTTCTCTGACGTCCTAGTGGTTGCTGGGAACTCCGTAAGGACCATGGGGAATAGCGGGCTCCGCAGGAGACTGGGCACTCTAAGAAAGAATTAGGACTACTGGTGTGCACTGGCTCCTCCCTCTATGCCCCTCCTCCAGACCTCAGTTAGAATCTGTGCCCGGCTCGAGCTGGTTGCACACTAGGGGCTCTCCTGAGCTTCTAGTAAAGAAAGTATTTATTAGGTTTTTTCTCTGACGTCCTAGTGGATGCTGGGGACTCCGTAAGGACCATGGGGAATAGACGGGCTCCGCAGGAGACTGGGCACTCTAAAGAAAGATTTAGGACTACCTGGTATGCACTGGCTCCTCCCCCTATGACCCTCCTCCAAGCCTCAGTTAGATTTCAATGCCCGACTGAGCTGGATGCACACTAGGGGCTCTCCTGAGCTCCTAGGAAGAAAGTATAGTTTACGTTTTTTATTTTACAGTGAGACCTGCTGGCAACAGGCTCACTGCAACGAGGGACTAAGGGGAGAAGAAGCAAACCTACCTAAGTGGTGGTAGCTTGGGCTTCTTAGGCTACTGGACACCATTAGCTCCAGAGGGATCGCACACAGGACCCAACCTCGTCGTCCGGAGTCGCGCCGCCGTCCCCCTTACAGAGCCAGAAGCAAGAAGGTCCGGAAAATCGGCGGCTGAAGACTTCTGTCTTCTCCAAGGTAGCGCACAGCACTGCAGCTGGGCGCCATTGCTCCTCATGCACACCACACACTGCGGTCACTGATGGGTGCAGGGCGCTGGGGGGGGGGGCGCCCTGAGCAGCAATACTAACACCTTGGCTGGCAAACTGACACCATATATAGCCCCAGGGGCTATATAGGTGTATATTAACCCCTGCCAAATGTATTAAAATAGCGGGAGAAAGCCCGCCGAAAAAGGGGCGGAGCCATATCCCTCAGCACACTGGCGCCATTTTCCCTCACAGCTCCGCTGGAAGGATCGCTCCCTGGCTCTCCCCTGCAGTCCTGCACTACAGAAAAGGGTAAAAAAGAGAGGGGGGGGCACAAATTAGGCGCAGTATAAGATTATATGCAGCTATAAGGGGAAAACGCTTTTATAGGTGATATCCCTGTGGTATATAGCGCTCTGGTGTGTGCTGGCATACTCTCCCTCTGTCTCCCCAAAGGGCTTTGTGGGGTCCTGTCCTCTGTCAGAGCATTCCCTGTGTGTCTGCTGTGTGTCGGTACTGCTGTGTCGACATGTATGATGAGGAAAATGATGTGGAGGCGGAGCAAATGCCTGTGAATGTGATGTCACCCCCTGCGGGGTCGACACCTGTGTGGATGGACTTATGGAAGGAATTACGTGATAGTGTCAACTCCTTACACAAAAGGTTTGACGACATAGAACAGCCGGCTACTCAGCTTGTGCCTGTTCCAGCGTCTCAAATGTCATCAGGGGCTTTAAAACGCCCGCTACCTCAGGTGCCTGACACAGATGTCGACACGGATACCGACTCCAGTGTCGACGACGATGAGACTAGTGTACCTTCCAATAGGGCCACCCGTTATATGATAGAGGCAATGAAAAATGTTTTACACATTTCTGATATTACCCCAGGTACCACAAAAAAGGGTATTATGTTTGGTGAGAAAAAGCTACCTGTAGTTTTTCCTGCCTCTGAGGAATTAAATGAAGTGTGTGAGGAAGCGTGGACTTCCCCCGATAAGAAATTGATCATTTCTAAACGGTTATTGGCAGCGTACCCTTTTTTCGCCAGAGGATAGGTCACGTTGGGAAACACCCCCTAGGGTAGATAAGGCGCTGACACGCTTATCAAAAAAGGTGGCACTACCGTCTCCGGATACGGCCGCCCTAAAAGAACCTGCTGATAGGAAGCAGGAAAATACCCTTAAAGCTATATACACACACACGGGCATTATATTGCGACCAGCGATTGCATCAGCTTGGATGTGCAGTGCTGCTGCTGCGTGGTCAGATTCCCTGTCGGATAATATTGATACCATGGATAGGGACAATATTTTGCTGACAATTGAGCATATTAAAGACGCCGTCTTATACATGCGTGATGCACAGAGGGATATTTGCCGGCTGGCATCAAAAATAAGCGCTATGTCCATTGCCAACAGAAGCGGGTTATGGACTCGGCAATGGTCAGGCGATGCCGACTCGAAACGGCACATGGAAGTTTTGCCCTATAAAGGGGTGGAACTGTTTGGGGAGGGTCTTTCGGACCTCGTGTCCACAGCTACTGCTGGGAAATCGACCTTTTTGCCACAGGCTACCCCACAGCAAAAGAAAGCACCGTATTATCAGGTACAGTCCTTTCGGCCCCAGAAAAGCAAGAGGGCTAGAGGCTCATTCTTTTTGCCGAGAGGCAAAGGTAGAGGGAAAAAGCTGCAGCATACAGCTAGTTCCCAAGAGCAGAAGTCCTCCCCCGCGTCCGGTAAGTCCACAGCATGACGCTGGGGCTGCTCAGGCGGACCCGGGTACGGTGGGGGCCCGTCTCAGAAATTTCAGCGCTCAGTGGGATCTCTCACAAGTGGATCCCTGGGTCTTTCAAACAGTATCTCAGGGGTACAGGCTGGAATTCGAGACTTCTTCCCCCCGCCGTTTCCTAAAATCTGCCTTACCGGCAACTCCCTCTGCCAGGGAGGCGGTGTTGGTGGCTATTCAAAAACTGTATTCACAGCAAGTGATTGTCAAGGTACCCCTCCTACAGCAAGGAAAGGGTTACTATTCCACAATGTTTGTGGTACCAAAACCGGACGGTTCGGTGAGACCCATCTTAAATCTAAAATCTTTGAACACTTATATCAAAAGGTTCAAGTTCAAGATGGAATCGCTCAGGGCGGTTATTGCGAGCCTGGACGAGAGGGATTACATGGTCTCCCTGGACATCAAGGATGCGTACCTGCATGTCCCAATTTACCCTCCTCACCAGGAGTACCTCAGATTTGTGGTACAGGACTGTCACTATCAGTTCCAGACGCTGCCGTTTGGGTTGTCCACGGCACCGAGGGTCTTTACCAAGGTAATGGCCGAAATTATGATACTCCTTCGCAAGAAGGGAGTTTTAATTATCCCGTACTTGGACGATCTCCTGATAAAGGCGAGGTCCAAGGAACAGTTGGTAGTGGGGGTAGCACTTTCTCGGGAAGTGCTACAACAGCACGGCTGGATTCTCAATATTCCAAAGTCACAGCTGGTCCCGACGACACGTCTTCTGTTCCTGGGAATGATTCTGGACACAGACCAGAAAAAAATGTTTCTTCCACTGGAAAAAGCAGAGCAGTTGTCATCTCTAGTCAGAGACCTCCTAAAACCGGGACAGGTGTCGGTACATCAATGCACACGAGTCCTGGGAAAAATGGTAGCTTCATACGAAGCAATTCCATTCGGAAGGTTCCACGCAAGGACTTTCCAGTGGGACCTGTTGGACAAATGGTCCGGGTCCCATCTCCAGATGCAACAGCGGATAACCCTGTCGGCAAGGACCAGGGTGTCGCTGCTGTGGTGGCTGCAGAGGGCTCATCTACTAGAGGGCCGCAGATTCGGAATACAGGACTGGGTCCTGGTGACCACGGATGCCAGCCTTCGGGGCTGGGGTGCAGTCACACAAGGAAGACATTTCCAAGGACTGTGGTCAAATCAGGAGATTTCACTTCACATAAATATTCTGGAGCTAAGGGCCATTTACAATGCTCTAAGCCAAGCAAGGCCCCTCCTTCAAAACCAGCCGGTACTGATCCAATCAGACAACATCACGGCGGTCGCCCATGTAAACAGACAGGGCGGCACAAGAAGCAGGAGGGCAATGGCAGAAGCCACAAGGATTCTCTGATGGGCAGAGAATCATGTGTTGGCACTGACAGCAGTGTTCATTCCGGGAGTGGACAACTGGGAAGCAGACTTCCTCAGCAGACACGACCTCCACCCGGGAGAATGGGGACTTCATCCAGAAGTCTTCCAGATGCTGGTAAACCGTTGGGAAAGACCACAGGTGGACATGATGGCGTCTCGCCTCAACAAAAAGCTAAAAAGATATTGCGCCAGGTCAAGGGACCCTCAGGCGATCGCTGTGGACGCTCTAGTGACACCGTGGGTGTACCAGTCGGTTTATGTGTTTCCTCCTCTGCCTCTCATACCCAAGGTACTGAGAATAATAAGAAGGCGAGGAGTGAAAACTATACTCGTGGTTCCGGATTGGCCAAGAAGAGCTTGGTACCCGGAACTTCAGGAGATGCTGGCCTCTGCCGCTCAGACAAGACCTGCTGCAGCAGGGACCCTGTCTGTTCCAAGACTTACCGCGGCTACGTTTGACGGCATGGCGGTTGAACATCGGATCCTAAAGGAAAAAGGCATTCCGGAGGAAGTCATCCCTACCCTGATCAAAGCCAGGAAGGATGTCACCGCAAAACATTATCACCACATTTGGCGGAAATATGTTGCTTGGTGTGAGGCCAAGAAGGCCCCGACGGAGGAATTTCAACTGGGTCGATTCCTGCATTTCCTGCAAGCAGGTGTGACGTTGGGCCTCAAATTGGGGTCCATTAAGGTCCAGATCTCGGCTCTGTCGGTTTTCTTCCAGAAAGAACTGGCTTCACTGCCTGAAGTTCAGACATTTGTCAAGGGAGTTCTGCATATTCAGCCTCCTTTTGTGCCCCCAGTGGCACCTTGGGATCTCAATGTGGTTTTGGAGTTCCTGAAATCACATTGGTTTGAGCCACTTAAGACTGTGGATTTAAAATATCTCACATGGAAAGTGGTTATGCTGTTGGCTCTGGCTTCGGCCAGGCGTGTGTCAGAATTGGCGGCTTTGTCCTGTAAAAGCCCTTATCTGATTTTCCATATGGATAGGGCAGAATTGAGGACTCGTCCTCAGTTTCTCCCGAAGGTGGTATCAGCTTTTCACTTGAACCAACCTATTGTGGTGCCTGCGGCTACTAGGGACTTGGAGGACTCCAAGTTACTGGACGTAGTCAGGGCCCTGAAAATTTATGTTTCCAGGACAGCTGGAGTCAGGAAAACTGACTCGCTATTTATCCTGTATGCACCCAGCAAGATGGGCGCACCTGATTCTAAGCAAACTATCGCGCGCTGGATTTGTAGCACTATTCAGCTGGCGCATTCTGCGGTGGGACTACCGCAGCCAAAATCTGTAAAAGCCCATTCCACAAGGAAGGTGGGCTCATCTTGGGCGGCTGCCCGAGGGGTCTCGGCTTTACAACTTTGCCGAGCTGCTACTTGGTCAGGGGCAAACACGTTTGCTAAATTTTATAAATTTGATACCCTGGCTAAGGAGGACCTGGAGTTCTCTCATTCGGTGCTGCAGAGTCATCCGCACTCTCCTGCCCGTTTGGGAGCTTTGGTATAATCCCCATGGTCCTTACGGAGTCCCCAGCATCCACTAGGACGTCAGAGAAAATAAGAATTTACTCACCGGTAATTCTATTTCTCGTAGTCCGTAGTGGATGCTGGGCGCCCATCCCAAGTGCGGATTGTCTGCAATACTTGTAAATAGTTATTGTTACACAAATCGGGTTGTTGTTGCGAGCCATCTATTCAGAGGCTCCATTGTTATCATACTGTTAACCGGGTTTCCTATCACGAGTTATATGGTGTGATTGGTGTGGCTGGTATGAGTCTTACCCGGGATTCAAAATCCTTCCTTATTGTGCCAGCTCTTCCGGGCACAGTGTCCTAACTGAGGCTTGGAGGAGGGTCATAGGGGGAGGAGCCAGTGCACACCAGGTAGTCCTAAATCTTTCTTTAGAGTGCCCAGTCTACTGTGGAGCCAGTCTATTCCCCATGGTCCTTACGGAGTCCCCAGCATCCACTACGGACTACGAGAAATAGAATTACCGGTGAGTAAATTCTTATTTTATTTTCAGTGAGATCTGCTGGCAACAGACTCACTGCTACGAGGGACTTAGGAGAGAGAAGCGAACCTACCTGCTTGCAGCTAGCTTGGGCTTCTAGGCTACTGGACACCATTAGCTCCAGAGGGATCGAACACAGGCCCAGCCTCGGTCGTCCGGTCCCGGAGCCCCGCCGCCGTCCCCCTTGCAGAGCCAGAAGCAAGAAGAACGTCCTGGAAATCGACGGCTGAAGACTCCGGTCTTCATTAAGGTAGCGCACAGCAGTGCAGCTGTGCGCCATTGCTCCCTATGCACACCACATACTCTGGTCACTGATGGGTGCAGGGCGCTGGGGGGGGGGGGCGCCCTGGGCTGCAATTAGAGTACCTTAACTGGCAAAATCACACATAATATAGCCTAATAAGCTATATATGTGTAAAAAATTCCCAGCCATATTATTAATATAAGAGCGGGAGAAGTCCGCCGAAAAAGGGGCGGGGCTATCTCCCTCAGCACTCTGGCGCCATTTCCTCTCACAGTTCCGCTGGAAGGACGCTCCCCAGGCTCTCCCCTGCAGTTTCCAGGCTCAATAGGGTAAAAAAAGAGAGGGGGGGTACTAAATTTAGGCGCAAAAACTGTGTATTATAGCTGCTATAGGGAAAATCACTTTGTGTAGTGTAAATCCCTGCATTATATAGCGCTGTGGTGTGTGCTGGCATACTCTCTCTCTGTCTCCCCAAAGGACTTTGTGGGGTCCTGTCCTCAGTCAGAGCATTCCCTGTGTGTGCGGTGTGTCGGTACGGCTGTGTCGACATGTTTGATGTGGAGGCTTATGTGGAGGCGGAGCAGGTGCCGATAAATGTGATGTCACCCCCTGCGGGGTCGACACCTGAGTGGATGGATATGTGGAAGGAATTACGCGACAGTGTCAACTCCTTACATAAAAGGTTTGATGACATAGCAGATGTGGGACAGCCGGCTTCTCAGCCCGTGTCTGCCCAGGCGTCTCAAAAGCCATCAGGGGCTCAAAAACGCCCGCTACCTTAGATGGCAGACACAGATGTCGACACGGATACTGATACCATTGTCGACGACGAAGAGACTAATGTAATGTCCAGTAGGGCCACTCGTTACATGATTGAGGCAATGAAAAATGTGTTGCACATTTCTGATATTACCCCAGGTACCACAAAAAAGGGTATTATGTTTGGAGAGAAAAACTACCAGTGGTTTTTCCTCCTTCTGAAGAATTAAATGAAGTGTGTGAAGTAGCGTGGGCTTCCCCCGATAAAAAATTAGTCATTTCTAAAAGGTTACTGATGGCGTACCCTTTCCCGCCAGAGGACGTTGTGTGACAGAGTGACGTTGGGAGACATCCCCTAGAGTGGATAAAGCGCTCACACGCTTGACAAAGAAGGTGGCACTACCGTCTCCGGATACGGCCGCCCTAAAGGAGCCTGCTGATAGAAAGCAGGAGGCTATCCTGAAGTCTGTATATACACACTCAGGCATTATACTGAGACCAGCTATTGCTTCAGCATGGATGTGCAGTGCTGCAGCTGCGTGGTCGGATTCCCTGTCGGAAAATATTGACACCCTAGACAGGGACACTATATTGCTAACCATAGAGCATATAAAAGACGCAGTCTTATACATGAGAGATGCACAGAGGGATATCTGCCGGCTGGCATCTAAAATAAGTGCAATGTCCATTTCTGCCAGGAGAGGGTTATGGACTCGGCAGTGGACAGGGGATGCAGATTCTAAAAGGCACATGGAAGTTTTGCCTTATAAGGGTGAGGAGTTATTCGGGGATGGTCTCTCAGACCTGGTTTCCACAGCTACAGCTGGGAAGTCGGCATTTCTGCCCCATGTTCCCTCACAGCCTAAGAAAGCACCGTATTATCAGGTACAGTCCTTTCGGCCCCAGAAAAGCAGGCGGGGAAAAGGCGCGTTCTTTCTGCCCAGAGGCAGAGGTAGGGGGAAAAAGCTGCAACAGACAGCAGGTTCCCAGGAGCAAAAGTCCTCCCCCGCTTCCTCCAAGTCCGCCGCATGATGGTGGGGCTCCACAGGCGGAGTCAGGTACGGTGGGGGGCCGGCTGAAAATTTTCAGCAATCAGTGGGCTCGCTCACAGGTGGATCCCTGGGTCCTTCAAGTAGTTTCTCAGGGCTGCAAGCTGGAATTCGAAACATCTTCCCCCCCCCCCCCCCCCCCCCTGCCGTTTCTTCAAATCTGCCTTACCGACAACTCCCTCAGGCAGGGAGGCTGTGCTAGAGGCAATTCACAAGCTGTATTCCCAGCAGGTGATAGTCAAGGTGCCCCTACTTCAACGAGGGCGGGGTTACTATTCCACAATGTTTGTGGTACCGAAACCGGACGGTTCGGTGAGACCCATTTTAAATTTGAAATCCTTGAACACATATATAAAAAAATTCAAGTTCAAGATGGAATCGCTCAGGGCGGTTATTGCAAGCCTGGACGAGGGGGATTACATGGTATCCCTGGACATCAAGATGCTTACCTGCATGTCCCCATTTACCATCCTCACCAGGAGTACCTCAGATTTGTGGTACAGGATTGTCATTACCAATTCCAGATGCTGCCGTTCGGTCTGTCCACGGCACCGAGGGTATTTAATAGAGATGAGCGGATTCGGTTTTACTCGGTTTTACTCGGTTCTCAAAACAGAACCTTATTGGCTATCCAAAATACGTGACATCCGTGAGCCAATAAGATGCCGTTTTGAGAACCGAGTAAAACCGAGTAAAACCGAACCCGCTCATCACTAGTATTTAACAAGGTAATGGCCGAAATGATGATACTCCTTCGAAGAAAGGGAATTTTAATTATCCCGTACTTGGACGATCTCCTGATAAAGACGAGGTCCAAGGAGCAGTTGTTGGTCGGGGTAGCACTATCTCGGGAGGTGCTACAACAGCACAGTTGGATTTTAAACATTCCGAAGTCACAGCTGGTTCCTACGACACGTCTACTGTTCCTGGAGATGGTTCTGGACACAGACCAGAAAAAAGTGTTTCTCCTTGAGGAGAAAGCCAAGGATATTGTCATCTCTAGTCAGAGACCTCCTGAAACCAAAACAGGTGTCGGTGCATCACTTCACGCGAGTCCTGGGAAAAATGGTAGCTTCCTACGAAGCAATTCCATTCGGCAGGTTCCATGCAAGAACCTTTCAGTGGGACCTGTTGGACAAGTGGTCCGGATCGCATCTTCAGATGCATCGGCGGATAACCCTGTCTCCAAGGACCAGGGTATCTCTGCTGCGGTGGCTGCAGACGGCTCATCTTCTAGAGGGCCGCAGGTTCGGCATACAGGACTGGGTCCTGGTGACCACAGATGCCAGCCTTCGGGGCTGGGGGGCAGTCACACGGGGAAGAAACTTCCAGGGACTATGGTCAAATCAGGAGATTTCCCTACACATAAATATTCTGGAACTAAGGGCCATCTACAATGCCCTAAGTCAAGCAAGACCCCTGCTTCAAAACCAGCCGGTACTGATTCAGTCAGACAACATCACGGCAGTCGCCCATGTAAATCGACAGGGCGGCACAAGAAGCAGGATGGCGATGGCAGAAGCCACATGGATTCTCCGATGGGTGGAAAATCACGTGTTAGCACTGTCAGCAGTGTTCATTCCGGGAGTGGACAACTGGGAAGCAGACTTCCTCAGCAGGCACGACCTCCACCCGGGAGAGTGGGGACTTCATCCAGAAGTCTTCCAATTGCTGGTAAACCGGTGGGAAAGGCCACAGGTGGACATGATGGCGTCTTGCCTCAACAAAAAGCTACAAATATATTGCGCCAGGTCAAGAGACCTTCAGGCGATAGCTGTGGACGCTCTAGTGACACCGTGGGTGTACCAGTCGGTTTATGTGTTCCCTCCTCTGCCTCTCATACCAAAAGTACTGAGAATAATAAGAAGACGAGGAGTAAGAACGATACTTGTGGTTCCGGATTGGCCAAGAAGAGCTTGGTACCCAGAACTTCAAGAAATTATCTCAGAGGACCCATGGCCTCTGCCACTCAGACAGGATCTGCTACAGCAGGGACCCTGTCTGTTTGCAAGACTTACCGCGGCTGCGTTTGACGGCATGGCGGTTGATCGCCGGATCCTAAAAGAAAAGGGCATTTCGGAGGAAGTCATTCCTACGCTGATTAAAGCCAGGAAAGATGTAACCGCACAACATTATCACCGCATATGGAGAAAATATGTTGCGTGGTGTGAGGCCAGGAACGCCCCAACGGAGGAATTTCAGCTGGGTCGATTCCTGCACTTCCTACAGTCAGGGGTGACTATGGGCCTAAAATTGGGTTCCATTAAGGTCCAGATTTCGGCTCTGTCGATTTTCTTCCAAAAAGAACTGGCTTCACTGCCTGAAGTTCAGACATTTGTTAAGGGAGTGCTGCATATTCAGCCTCCTTTTGTGCCTCCAGTGGCACCTTGGGATCTCAATGTGGTGTTGGGTTTCCTAAAGTCACATTGGTCTGAGCCACTTAAGACCGTGGATTTAAAATACCTCACGTGGAAAGTGGTCATGCTGTTGGCCTTGGCTTCAGCCAGGCGTGTGTCAGAATTGGCGGCTTTGTCATGTAAAAGCCCCTATCTGATTTTCCATATGGATAGGGCAGAATTGAGGACTCGTCCCCAGTTTCTCCCTAAGGTGGTATCAGCTTTTCACTTGAACCAACCTATCGTGGTGCCTGCGGCTACTAGCGACTCAGAGGATTCTAAGTTACTGGACGTAGTCAGGGCCTTGAAAATATATGTTTCCAGGACGGCTGGAGTCAGGAAAACTGACTCGCTATTTATCCTGTATGCACTCAACAAGTTGGGTGCTCCTGCTTCGAAGCAGACTATTGCTCGCTGGATTTCTAGCACAATTCAGCTTGCGCATTCTGCGGCTGGACTGCCGCACCCTAAATCTGTAAAAGCCCATTCCACGAGGAAGGTGGGCTCTTCTTAGGCGGCTGCCCGAGGGGTCTCGGCTTTACAACTTTGCCGAGCTGCTACTTGGTCAGGGGCAAACACGTTTGCAAAATTCTACAAATTTGATACCCTGGCTGAGGAGGACCTTGAGTTCTCTCATTCGGTGCTGCAGAGTCATCTGCACTCTCTCGCCCGTTTGGGAGCTTTGGTATAATCCCCATGGTCCTTACGGAGTCCCAGCATCCACTTAGGACGTCAGAGAAAATAAGATTTTACTCACCGGTAAATCTATTTCTCGTAGTCCGTAGTGGATGCTGGGCGCCCATCCCAAGTGCGGATTGTCTGCAATACTTATACATAGTTATTGTTAACTAAAGGGTTATTGTTGAGCCATCTGTTGAGAGGCTCAGTTATGTTCATACTGTTAACTGGGTATAGTATCACGAGTTATACGGTGTGATTGGTGTGGCTGGTATGAGTATTACCCGGGATTCAAAATCCTTCCTTATTGTGTCCGCTCTTCCGGGCACAGTGTCCTAACTGAGGTCTGGAGGAGGGTCATAGTGGGAGGAGCCTGTGCACACCAGGTAGTCCTAAAGCTTTCTTTAGATGTGCCCAGTCTCCTGCAAAGCCGCTATTCCGCATGGTCCTTACGGAGTCCCAGCATCCACTACGGACTACGAGAAATAGATTTACCGGTGAGTAAAATCTTATTTTCTCTGACGTCCTAGTGGATGCTGGGAACTCCGTAAGGACCATGGGGAATAGCGGGCTCCGAAGGAGACTGGGCACATCTAAGAAAGAATTAGGACTACCTGGTGTGCACTGGCTCCTCCCTCTATGCCCCTCCTCCAGACCTCAGTTAGAATTCAGTGCCCGGCCGAGCTGGTTGCACTCTAGGGGCTCTCCTGAGCTCCTAGAAAAGAAAGTATATATTTAGGTTTTTTATTTTCAGTGAGATCTGCTGGCAACAGACTCACTGCTACGGTCGTCCGGTCCCGGAGCCGCGCCGCCGTCCCCCTTGCAGAGCCAGAAGCAAGAAGAACGTCCTGGAAATCGGCGGCTGAAGACTCCGGTCTTCGTTAAGGTAGCGCATAGCACTGCAGCTGTGCCCCATTGCTCCCTATGCACACCACATACTCCGGTCACTGATGGGTGCAGGGTGCTGGGGGAGGGGGGGGCGCCCCTGGGCTACAATTAGAGTACCTTAACTTGGCAAACAACACATAATATAGCCTAATAAGCTATATATGTGTAAAAATCCCCTGCCATAATACACTGATAAGAGCGGGAGAAGTCCGCCGAAAAAGGGGCAGGGCTATCTCCCTCAGCACACTGGCGCCATTTTCTCTTCACAGTGCAGCTGGAAGACAGCTCCCCAGGCTCTCCCCTGTAGTTTACAGGCTCAAATGGTTAAAAAGAGAGGGGGGGCACTAAATTTAAGCGCAAACTGTATATATAAAGCAGCTATAGGGATAAATCACGTTCTGTTAGTGTAAATCCCTGATTAAATAGCGCTCTGGTGTGTGCTGGCATACTCTCTCTCTGTCTCCCCAAAGGACCTTGTGGGGTCCTGTCCTCAGTCAGAGCATTCCCTGTGTGTGTGCGGTGTGTCGGTACGGCTGTGTCGACTTGTTTGATGAGGAGGCTTATGTGGAGGCGGAGCAGGTGCCGATAAATGTGATGTCACCCCCTGCGGGGCCGACACCAGAGTGGGTGGATATGTGCAAGGTATTAACCGACAGTGTCAACTCCTTACATAAAAGGCTGGATGACGTAACAGCCGTGGGACAGCCGGCTTCTCAGCCCGCACCTGCCCAGGCGTCTCAAAGACCATCAGGGGCTCAAAAACGCCCGCTACCTCAGATGGCAGACACAGATGTCGACACGGAGTGTGACTCCAGTGTCGACGAGGTTGAGACATATACACAATCCACTAGGGGCATCCGTTGCATGATTTCGGCAATGAAAAATGTGTTACACATTTCTGACATTAACCCAAGTACCACTAAAATGGGGGCTTTATGTTTGGGGAAAAAAAGCAGCCAGTGTTTTGTTCCCCCATCAGATCAGTTGAATGAAGTGTGTGAAGAGGGGTTCCCCCGATAAGAAACTGGTAATTTCTAAAAAAGTTACTGATGGCGTACCCTTTCCCGCCAGAGGATAGGTCACGTTGGGAGATATCCCCTAGGGTGGATAAGGCGCTCACACGTTTGTCAAAAAAGGTGGCACTGCCGTCTCAGGATACGGCCACCTGGAAGGAGCCTGCTGATAGAAAGCAGGAGGCTATCCTGAAGTCTGTATATACACACTCAGGTACTATACTGAGACCTGCTATTGCTTCAGCATAGATGTGCAGTGCTGCAGCTGCGTGGTCAGATTCCCTGTCTGATAACATTGATACCCTTGACAGGGATACTATTTTGCTAACCATAGAGCATATTAAAGACGTCGTCTTATATATGAGGGATGCACAGAGGGATATTTGCCGGCTGGCATCCAGAATTAATGCAATGTCCATTTCTGCCAGGAGGGTATTATGGACCCGGCAGTGGACAGGTGATGGTGATGCTGATTCTAAAAGGCACATGGAGATTCTGCCTTATAAGGGTGAGGAATTGTTTGGGGATGGTCTCTGGGACCTCGTATCCACGGCAACAGCTGGGAAGTAAAAAATTTTTACCTCAGGTTCCCTCACAGCCTAAGAAAGCACCGTATTATCAGGTACAGTCCTTTCGGCCTCAGAAAAGCAAGCGGGTAAAAGGCGCTTCCTTTCTGCACAGAGGCAAGGGAAGAGGGAAAAAGCTGCACCAGACAGCCAGTTCCCAGGATCAAAAATCTTCCCCCGCTTCCTCTAAGTCCACCGCATGACGCTGGGGCTCCACAGGCGGAGCCAGGTGCGGTGGGGGCGCGTCTCCGGAACTTCAGCGACCAGTGGGCTCGCTCACAGGTGGATCCCTGGGTTCTGCAAGTAGTA